>NC_091124.1:124217500-124425000 GCF_040183065.1 Periplaneta americana | reverse complement strand
GTTAGACAACTTCAAGTCGCGTTTTTTATTCATTCATTCATTCATTCATTCATTCATTCATTCATTCATTCATTCATTCATTCATTCATTCATTCATTCATTCAGTTATTTATTTATTTTTTTTGTTTCTTTGTTCATTCATTCATTCATTCATTCATTCATTCATTCTGGTGGAGCTAAGACCATCAGGCCTTCTTTTCTGCACCACCAAAAGTATAATACAACTACAAGAAAAAGTATGCATATAAATGCAAGTTAGTCTAATATAATACTATGTAACAAAATGAAATAATATAAAGTAGCGATTGCACATGAAAGTAGAAATTCAAAATAATACAAATTATTATAAGATGTTAAGGAGTGATACAATAAAAATAAAACTGATTCAACAGATAAAATCCGTGGCGCTACAGCCCGTGAAGGGCCTAGACCGACCAGCCGGCTGCTGGTCTCACGGCCACATGCCGAAGCAGAGATGGACGATCATCCAATCAGAATGGAGGTATCGTGTGGTTAGCACTAAGATCCCTCCAGCCGTTATAGCTGGCATTCGCAACCGGATTTCGCTACCTATCGTAGCTCCCCAAGTGCATCACGATGCTGTGTGGGCACCGGTCCCATACACTGGTCGTATATTATGTCCTTAACGTGGTCGCTTTAAATGTTAAGATTTTTTTTTTCATTTATCCATTCAGATTGATTTATAAGAGACACCAAACATACATATTAAACATTGAGCATTGTATAGTGCAGCCGTCTGCTAGCCGGTGCTTCTCCCAAAGCATGGCGGCGGACGCAAGCTTCAATTTGTCCCTACTCTGAACTTCTGCGCAGGGGCTCGGATGCAAGAGTGTCTCTGATGAAGATTGAGAGTTTTTGCATTGCCATTATATGAGGGTCACTCCAAAAGTAATGCACAAAATTTTTTAAAATTTATTTTTTATTCTACAACTTTGCAATTTATGGAGGTCATAGATACATCCTTCTCGCTTGTATTCAAATTTAATTTAAGTCGTTCCCTAAGTGGCGCCATGATAGCACTCCTTAAAGATGGTTGCTGTAGTTGACATTCGTCAGAAGCAACATGTTGTTATCGAGTTCATGTGCTGTGAGAATAAGACAGTGGAAAACATTCGCAAGAGGTTGAAAAGAGTGTATAGAGATGCAGATACGATTAGTCGGTGGGCAAGCAGATTATCTGATGAAAGAGGGCACGTCAATATTCGAGATACTTACTCCTCGCAGCGGCAGACCTTGCACTGAACGAAGCCCTGACAATGTGCAGCGCGTTAACAACATGGTTGTGTCTGACAAACGCGTAACAGTGAAAAAGATATCACTCCAAGTTGGAATAGGAAAGTAAGTGTGTACAGAATATTGAAACAGTTGGGATTAAAAACGATTTGTGCCAGGTGGGTTCCGATGATGTTGACAAAAGTCCACGAAAAAACAGTGTGCAGCGAACGTTTGGACCAGTATGAGCATAGTGGAGACGACTTACTTGCAATAATTTTTACAGGAGATGAAATATGGCTCACCATTTCGAACCGGAGACAAAGATGCAAACAATGGAGTGGCATCATGCAAATTCACCGAAGAAATATAAATTCAAAACGCGCCTTTGGCAGGAAAAGTTATGACTACTGTATTTTCGATTCAGAAGGACTCTTGCTTGTGGACATCATGCCACACAGAACCACCATTAATTCTAACGCGTATGTGGCAACTCTCAAGAAACTTCAAGCTCGACTGAGTCGTGTTCGACCACAAAGAGAGAAGCAGGATGTTCTGCTATTGCACGACAACGCACGGCCACATGTCAGTCACAAGACCACAGACCAGATCAGAAAACTTGGATAGACAACACTGAAACAACCACCTTACAGTCCTGATCTGGAATCATGCGATTACCATCTCTTTGGCAAACTGAAAGAATCCCTTCGCGGAACGAGGTTTGAAGATGACTTCCTCGTGCAAGCTGCTAAAAATGGCTCAGACGTGTTGGTCCAGACTTTTACTGTGCTGGTATATAGGCCCCCGTTCCAAGGTGGCCGTAAGGCAGTTGAAAGGGACGGGGATTATGTGAAAAAGTGGCATTTTGTTCCTAAAGCATGTATCTACATTTTGTGAAAATAACAAAGCTGTAGAATCTAAAAATGTATTTTTTAAACAAATGTTGTGCATTGTTTTTGAAGTGACCCTCGATAGATATATAGTAAAGTACCGTAATAAGAGTGTTCACCCTTTCAGGGCAAAGAAGATCCCTTTTTAATTTCAGTTTTGATTTAGATTTCATTATTATTATATGTCGATATGTATTTCTATATTTTCTTGCTATGAATATTAGGCGGAATTGGGTACTATGTTCGAAGTCTTGTAATAATAAATGAAATTTTCATTTGACTTTAATGAATTTTTGCACAATTCTTGTACCTCTCACGAAATTATAAATTTAATACCACGAAATTACCAAGATTATCACGAAATAACCAACCTACTAGCTTAAGTTATAAAAGTGGTTTTTGGCAATTGTACAAGAACGTATCCAAGCTTTTATGTCCCCATATTTGTAGAGCAAATTATTGTCTCTTTGATGGAAAAATCAGAATAAGGAATTATTTACACATTTGCATTTTAAATTAATTTTCATGAAATTATCACGAAATTACCAATGTTTACCCTAATACTATATTTCTTTGACCATTTTTCCTGACCTACTTGTGTGAACTCTGCCGTAATTTCGTCGTCGCTTGCTAGATTATTCTTTCATAGTTTGTTAAATCGTTCTCGTTGTCTATCTTTCCCTATGTAATTCATTTTCTTTGATACTTTCAACATCAGAAAGGTTATATTCGCTTCCATTAGGGTAAATATATGATAGATCAGAATATTCGTCAGAGAACGCGAACCCCTTGCAGTTACCTTCGCTGGTCCTCGAACCACAGTAGTGAGGTTGGAGACGGACGCAATTTAATAATACTCCTCTATTGCAATCTATTGGCAGTAGAGGCATAACATTGTGGTGGTTGGTAGAAACGCCGCCAAAAGAACGCATATAGCCATTTTACGGATAAACGCCGTAATTCGATTTAACCCTTTTTTCCAGCTAACCCTTGAATTACAGTTGTAATACTATACCTAGCTATTGTATCTGTAGACAGAGATTATTAAGAAACAAATACATTATAATAATATAATTGTAATTATAATTCTCCATTCAAAATTCCCTTTCAAAACACATTCAGTAAGATGACAAATGTGAATGTAAATATTAAATTAAAGTTGCATTTAGACTGAAGGGAATATTTATTGACAAATAAATGATAATTGTGACTGTATTTACTTAGGGTTCCTTATTAAACTACAGAGACTCACCTTAGATTATAATTACAATTATTTATCATAGCACTAGAACTACAGAGGTAATTTCAAACCTTCATTTCTCATCCCTTTTAACTACCTACGCTTTTCATAAATAGCAATATATTTAAGTGCCAATAAAGGATCATTAAAATGCGGGAAAAGTACCTCTGTGTGTCAATTTTTGCCACAAATCTGACTATACGAATGCAGGTATCTATTTCGTCCTCCTGAGTGAGACACCTCTTTCTGACTGAGCTACGGCTGTCCTCATCCTATCTTAAGCCTAACTATATACTTCATTATTTGCAGATGACTCGAGAGGAGGCGATAACATTTCTACAGGAGATAAAAATGAACCTGGAGTTTCTGCAGACACACTACACACAGCTGAGACAACACAACAAGGAAGATCAGCAGCAAGCCAAGGTAACTCCACCACAATACAACTGAATCGGTCATTTGTAAAACCACATGAGTTACAGAAAATAAGTTTCGAGAAAAATAGAAAAAAACTATCTATAGCTAATAGATTTTATGTTAGATCTGTGAAATTTTTACAGTATGACCATACTTTAGTATGTCTGATTACAAAAGCATTGTATCTTAATTATCTCATTTCATACCATCTTAAAATATTTTTTAAGTTATTGGACTCATGTTGTTTTAACAAGTACCAATAAGAACAACTCCAGTAGCCTGTTACAATAATATGTAGGGTATTGTTTGTCGCAGTGTGAAATACATTATTATACAGTTTTCAATCAATTTATATTGTTACTTTTACTTAAGATTCAAAATGGTTCATTTCATTCACAAATTAAATACAAAATATCATGGCCGATTTAAAAAAAAAGTTTCTTCTGAATAATTCATTTTCAAAACAGTGTGTCACATGTAATGGAAATGTATGAGTACACACATATCTTTAGTTAACAATAAGTGAATAACTTAAATTGCGTATTATCCCTCCAAACTTGTAATCAAAGCAACCAAACGCAGGACTTACTCATAAAATATAATTTCGCTCTTATTTCGCAAAAACACGTGCATTTCGAATTTTGTGCTCCATTTCGCATTTTATCGTGAATTACAAAACTACATTCCTTTAAACACAAAATTATTTATGGTGAAGAATCGGTAGAACGGAGGAAAATTCTCTCCGGCACCGGGACTCGAACTCGGGTTTCCAGCTTTACGTGCTGATGCTTTATCCACTAAGCCACGCCGGATCGAATCCCTCTCATTTTTAAGTTCTACCTACTGTGTTTCCCTTTGTTGGCCTACCCTGGTGTACCGTGTCACAGTATGTGTGACCGTAGACACATTGTCCAACCACAAGTACAGGGGTGCACTCTCTGTTCTACCGATTCTTCAGCATAATGGAAACATATGTACTTCGGTACACCATAGTAATATCACAATCTAGTATATACAGTCATGAAGCTTGAGTTGATGAGGGTGCTAGGAATAATAGACTGAGCCGGTACTGTTTCAAATTGTATGTGATGAGGCGATAGTAGCGATCCTAGTGGTTAGCAACTATCTATGAATGCATATTCCCTACGTATTGAGCTTCGTGACTGTATATACTAAACTGTGGTAATATGATAAAGCGTAAGTAATCACTTTGTGATTCAAGAAGGCGTCGTGTTCCGTCGGACACCGGCCACTTGGTCACTCGTAATGAGTGCACCTCTGTACTTGTGGTTGGACATTGTGTATAACTTACTACCACACATACTGTGACAAGGTACACGAAGGTAGGCCAACAAAGGGGAACACAGTATGTAGAATTAAAAAATGAGAGGGATTCAACCATCATCGGAACTTGAATCCGGTGTGGCTTAGTGGATAAAGCGCCAGCACATAAAGCTGGAAACCCGGGTTCGAGTCCCGGTACCGGAGAGAATTTTTCTTCGTTCTACCGATTCTTCACCATATGGAAACGCAGAATTATTCCACTGAGACTTCATTATGCACTTCTGTATATCATAGTAACAAAATTAGGCTTACTTATTTTCACAGCATTTTGGTACTTTTCGCATTTATCGTGATTGCAAAAATCTATGAAGTGTTGACTCGGCGGCCTCTGTTTAATTTGAATAATTGTATAAATAATACTTTTACCCTGCCGTCAAACGTACGGTAGGGTCGATAGTCTCATGGGTGAGGTGGAACAAATAAAACACTCAGCATAAGTAATAAACTATCTGTTTACATTTATTAGATAACACTTCCGGTAATAAGAAAATAAACAAAATGGATACTAATCCTTCGGGACTGGCTTGCCAATTACTCATCACTCAACTGGCATTCCCCATTACACACATTAGTGACATAATCTGTAATAACATATTATAGGTACAAGTTAATTGGTTGACAATACTATACTTCTTGAAAGCGGTAGGAAGTACCAATATAAAGTTAAACACAACTAATATAAAATATACCATTGACGAAATGCCAGCGGATACTTTAAACAAAAGTGAATTACATAACCCCCTGTATGAGAGCAAATATACTTATATTACTTAAAAGAAACACACAATTACTGACGTTGAAAAACCTGTTATGCTCGTAGGCAGACCAGCCTCGAAACCAACCAACAATGGTCTCTCTCCAACTATCATGCCACCATCATCACACAACTCAAACTCTCCACAGCCCTGCCACGCTTCCACACGTAGTTAGAGACTATCCCAGATCGAGTCCCGACTACAGCAGCTCTTTCATAACAGATCACCGCCAAACAAAAACCCCAGGTCTCAATGGTTGTCCCACAACCATTCTCTTCGAGCGTCGACCCAAGACTCTCCGCGTCCACCGCTCTTCACCGGAAAACGACGCTAATTAATAAATAATGAGAACAGAGCCAATGAAATTCAAAAGCCCATATCACGTGATAACTTAAATTCGCTCCTTATACGTGAGAAGTAAGAGACCAAGAATGGCAGAGAGAAGAACAAACTATCTATAAAAGAAAGAATGAGACCTAAAATGGCGGATAGGACGCCGTCTATGAGAAGTAAGGGTAACTACCAACAAAGAAAACATGAAAAAGGAAGAAGAAAGAAAAAGAAAGGAAGAAACACCGAGTTGCGAAAATAAAACGGCACAGTGCTGAGAGTCATAGTGGGCCAAGCGCCATTTATTAAAAACGGGGAAAGCAAGGGTTAAAGTTAAGTGAATTCCATAACTTAATTAAGGCTCACATATCATTTAGTTTTGATTTGCATACTTTACATTACTTGCTATATGTTCCATTGAATTAAGATACTTAATTTTAACCCCTGTTTTGTCCGTTTTTAATATATGGCGCTTGGACCACTATAGCTCTGAATAACATAACTTAATGAAGACTATCCTTCAGTTTTTATGTGCATATTTTATATTTCTTGCTAAATGTTTCTTTCTTATTATTATGGTATGCACTTAATTTTAACTCTTGTTTTCTCCGTTTTTAATATATGGTGCTTGGCCCACTATGGCTATGAATACCACAATTTAATGAAGATTGACATATCCTTTAGTTTTAATGTGCATACTTTATATTATTTTCTATATGTTTAATTAAATTATGGTATTTAATTTTAACCCTTATTTTCTACGTTTTTAATATATGGCGCTTGGACCACTATGGCTATTAATACCATAGTTTAGTGGAGACTGACATATCACTTACTTTTAATGTGCAAACTTCATATTACTTGCTAAATGTTTCATTATTATTATTATTGTTATTATTATTATTATTATTATTATTATTATTATTATTATTATTATTATTATGGTATTCACTTAATTTTAACTCTTTTTTTCTCCGTTTCTATATATGGCGCTTGGCCCACTATGGCTATGAATACCATAGTTTAATGAAGATTGACATATCATTTAGTTTTAATGTGCATATTTTATATTACTAGCTATATGTTTCATTAAATTATGATATTCACTTAATTTTAACCGTTATATTCTACGTTTTTAATATATGGCGCTTGGCCCACTATGGCCCTGAATCCTTCCTATCATCTCTAGTAATGAACGCTTTAATCGATATGTAATTATTATTATTTTTCTATGTTTCTAGCAATATTATTTATTTAATATCTCTATTAAACTACAGAGGAAATTGGGAGACGATAAGGTAATACTTTTGATTGTAATTGTTTTGAGCTTAAAGTCACTTCTAGATTTTAAAGTTATTTAGATACGATAATAGGCCTACTATAAATGAGACTGCAGTTCTTTCTTCAGTGTTTCTTTTAATTCCAGACATTATTCAGAGATAATACGGCGATTAATTGTAGTTCTTTGTTTAACGTCTGTTTTATATTATACCATAAGTTGTCCATAATTTGATTGCCTCTGATAGCAATGGCGTTAGTATGTGTAACGGCCCTGTACGAAAATTTTACGACAGAGACATGGAGAAGGATTAGCAGGTACAGTCACACAATAGATATGACAGTTTAGCAGCAGTGCAACTATTGATCCAATGAGAATCTTATTTATGTTTTCTGTAACTGCTAATCACAAAATTCGATTGCTTCAAGCGACTCGTTGTCTTGCCAAGCGCAGCCAAATAATGGTCGACAAGATGATTATGGTCAGATGTTTATGAAGTAATAATACAACTGTGAGAACGTTGAGGAAAACAGGAAGACCCGGAGGAAACCTGCTGCTCTATCCGTCGTGGATTGCACATGGAACTTCTCCTGCTCCTTTTGAGTAGTACAGCGCTGCCTGTATGTGAATAGCTGCGAGTATTGTTTTAATGTTCATCACACAAAGAACTGACAGATTGAAACATCAGCGGACGAGTGCACGCAAGCGACGATAATGAGCGATCCACGTCATCGCTGTGCAAGCACATGGAATGAAATTGCAGCAAATCCCTACCACTGACTCTCTTTGTGCGCTATACATAAATTTGAGTAAGTTCGAATTCAGGTTGCCGGGTCTCAAGCTGAAACATCGTAATACATAGGCCTACATCGTATTATTATTATTATTATTATTATTATTATTATTATTATTATTATTATTATTATTGATCCATTACTGTTCGGAAAAGATCCAACTTCAGATAATCAGAAAATGAATTAAACTTAATTTATGAAAATTTGTGACTTGATCCACTTTAGTTCTGAACGCCTCAATTGATGAGCAGAGGTGAAAGAAAGACTACAGCTATGCCTTATTCCTGCAGTGATTGTTCTCCTATTCGACAGTCTGTATTTAAGTTCTATTTAAATTCAATATTGTTTATAGAGATAGTGGATATTTTGCATAAGTTGCTGTGAATCTGATCCCATGCGAAAATTCTCAGCAGTATGTTGCGGTTCAAACTATTTTATTGTATTTATTTACATTCCATTGTATTCGTACGTCGCTTCACAGCTAGAATATGGAACATGTCAAAAAATCTTAATAATATTATGAAGTCTTAATAATAGTCACAATCTAGTTGAAATATATACGTAAGAGTTTTGGAATATAGTCTACTAGCATAACACAAAGATTTACTATCAATATTTAATACAAGACAGAAATATTATTCATGAAACGTTGTTGAATGTCATAAATTCGCCTACAGAATAGAAGGAGTGAGAAATTAGGTACTTCTTCAATTTGGCCTTTAATAATCTTATGTTTTGAATTTGATTTCTTATATCCATAGGGAGGCTATTAAACATTTTTACTGCTTTATAACGCACTCTTTTTTGATAGCACGATAGACTTGCTGATGAAATATGAAAGTCATTTTTGACGCGTATTTATGCTAAGAATAATTTTAATTAGTTACAAAACTATTGAAATTGTCGGCGTTTCTTTAAAATGACAATTGCTTATGTATGTCTAGTTCATTGTATTCGAATCAGTTAGGCCTAACGAATGATTTATTGATTTGACACTCTCGAAAAATAGGTAGTATTATACTTGCCTTAGTTAGGGTCCACCGTTGTGGAGTAACGCTTAGCATGTCTGACAAGGTTCATATCCCATTTGAGAGCAGTTACCTGATGAGAGTTTTTCCGGAGTTTTCCCACAACCCATTAATAGCAAATGCCGGCTAAATTTCGGAGCTGGACCCTGACTAATTTCGCTGATATTATCACCTAAATCTCACTCAGACGCTAGATAACTGTCGCAGTTGATAAAGCGTCCTAAAATAAACCAATAAAAATTACTTGTCTCGTTTTAATGTATGCAATATGTATTCTATATCGTTATTTAATATGTAGTATACTTTTAAAAAAACTGGATCTATATGGAGAACGGACATTTTATTATCCATCCGAAACGTCCCTGCTGTCATATAATTTAAATTATTTCCGGCAAATTTAATATCTACTAAGGTCAAAATTAATAGTTTCAGGACCTCCTAATGCACTGTTGTGGGAAACTTGCAGATGTTGTGCATGTCGACGTAATGAAATCTTGGAGCTCGTACTAGCAGAGCGTTTAGAATAGAAAGTGTGGTAACTCGGCAAGGGTCTAATGGGGCTTTTAAACCCCCTAGTGTCGCCGCGGCAACTGAGCGAAACATTGGCGTGGCGATCGTTCTAAGATTGCAGTTTTCCTCTTAACACTGTGGACACAGCATGTAGAACTCGTTCTGCTATGGAATTAAGAAGATATTTCTTGTGGTGTTCGGGTGATTTTTATTGTGCCGTTTATGTGAGCGAGTAGTAATAAGCCTAATTGTTTTGTTCTTGATGTAAATCCAATTATAGATACTCTATAATCTGTAAGGAAGAGACTTTCTTTTATCTATCCATAGACTAGACTATTTTTTAGAAGTGGTGTAGAGCAATTCCACGAACACAGAAAACTGTATGCTTGTTCTTATATCTGTGATATCCATTTTTCTGGGGTTTTGATTGTGATTTTTTTAAATTATGATTTATTTAACGACGCTCGCAACTGCAGAGCGTTATATCAGCTTCGCCGGTGTGTCGGAATTTTGTCCCACAGGAGTTTTTTTTACATGCCATTAAATCTACTGACATGAGCCTGTCGCATTTAAACACACTTAAATGCCATCGATCTCGGCCGGGATCGAACCCGCAACCTCGAGCATTGAAAGCCAGCGCTATATCAAATGCGCTACCGAGGGCGACTTTTGATTGTAAGAGCCGATGAATTTATTATTGCCAGTAAAGAGGTAGGACTTCCACGCAAGAACTGGCGACCAAAACCGTATGCTATAACACATATTTTCCCAAACTTGCCTCGATATCTTAAAAAAAGAAAAGAAGAGAAAATATCCAACGAAGAGGACATCAATCCGTTCTCATAACAATGTATCCTTACCATCTGGCTATGACCAATTCCATCGACGCTAAATAATCCAGCAGTTGATACAGCATCGTTAAATATCCGAGTAAAAAATAATTGGATGTGACACCCGAAAATCAGAAGAACACCTTAGTTGATCATGCGCTTGTATGCATTTATGTACCATTACTCCACACCTGAATGCCCAAAATTATGTCTAGTTACATTGACCGTAATTCCTTCCAGTGAATGAACTCCAGACCAGCATTTCAGCTGTTTAGCGTGAGTTTTTCAAAATCGATACATTTTTTAGAGTCATAAACTGTGATGGGATCGAGGAAAGTGAAAATACAAAAGAATTCAAAGGTGAATGAACGACCATGCAGATACGTTGAACTCAAAGACTCCCTCGTCTGCCCTGTACAAAGGATTCTAGCATTACATGATTTTAGAAAATATATGACACGTAATTGAAAATATAAAGAACACGTTTGCCTAAGAAAGAACCCTTGAATTATTTAGAGTGACAATTCAGAGCACTAGCGAAATATATTAATTCTTGTGGGATAGCAGATTTAAATATATTCAGACAGAAAAAAATTAACTAGGATCCTCTAGAGCGATATTTTGGAATTAGAAAATGATTATCTTGTGATGATTACCATAGACTTTCTACATGTGAAGATTTTTCAATCTATGTGCCGGTTAAAAATGTGCTGTATTAAAGTGCTAATTGTGAACTCCTAATTGAATCCAAGCACCTAGCTTCTACTTCATTAAATATGCATGTTTAATTATTCATTATTTTATTTTTAATAATAGCACTTTAGTCGTAATTAACGTAAAAGTTATTTCGGTAACAAAAGTACAGTATAATTCTACTTTGCATCTAGGCTAGAACTTAATCTGGTTTACAATTTTATTACAGTTGTTTATTACGTTTCCACATCATAAGAGATTTCTAATCGAGCATATGAGAAAGTAATAGACCTCATGGAAAAGTCGTTAATTTAATATTCTCCAATAAGTAGCATACAAGTACTTAATACAGTGCTACCAAATTGTTTTAATTTTACAAAACACAAAATAACCTAGGTATTTCAAAAGATCAAAACTTACATTAGCATAGATATAATATCGAAGCTTAATTTATGAGTCTAAGTTGCACGTAATATTTTTTGTTCCCCTGAATTACGTATAAACCAGATATAACTGCAACTAATGACTAAATAGTAGATAAAAACTATTGGTGAAGATAAAGTGTCTCCTTTATTATATTACAATCTTTCTTGTGTATAAAAACTATAATTTCATGTCAATGCGTACTTTATAATGCCATAAAAATTTTCAGTTTTGCGATGCTGTACTTTTTTTTTCGCATTTCTGGCTGAAGCCGGCGCAATGTTCCATTTTTCGGTTAATTATTATATTTACTATTCATGGTTGTGTTATATAACTCACAATTTAATATATTATAATATTACATTTTAAAGAAGTAAAATATTGTAACTAAGTACTTTACAATACATTCTTATCTAATGGGTTATTTTTAAAAACCTTTTTCATTCACTTGAATAGCGATCTTGAAACTGGGCACTGAAAATAGGGCTAGCGCCACTCGGCTACGATCCACTGAACTAGAGGAAGTAACGTCTTCTACCCGCTCTGGCAGTAGTAAAAAAGTATTGGTGAAAATATAATGTCCCATTTGATATATTATATTATACTTTCTTGTACATCGAAAACTATAATTTTGTGTCAAAATGTACTTACAACAACACAAAAATGTTCATTTTGCGAAGCTGTACTTTTTTTTTGCGTTCTTCTCTCTGAAGCTGACAGAATGTTCCAGTTTACTGTTGATTATTATACTCGTATTTACGATTCAGGAGTGTATGATGTAACTCAAGAGTAGTAAAATATTGTGATAAACTATAATATACTTTTATCTAGTGGGTATTTTAAAAACATCTGCATTGACTCGAATAGCGCTCCTGAAACTGAGAACAGAAAGCAGAGCGAGCGCCGCTCTGCGACGAACATCTGGACTAGTGGAAGTATCGTCACTTTCTCTTCTACCCGCTCTGGTATTAGTAATAAAATGTAGGCCTAACCTAATTGTAGGCTACATATTTTTCCTACAGTTGTCAAGTCGTTTGAAGGATTGTAACAGAACTATGACTTTACGCATTTACCCTTTCTTCTCTTTTCTCTTTTCAATCTTGTTTCTTTATTATTTTCCTTTTTTTTTTTTTCTTTTTTTTTTTTTCAAATTTCTTCTTTCTTCCCTTTGTTTCACCTTCATCAACGAAAATAAAACCATAATAATTATTCCATTCTAATTATCTGAAAAATGTAACAAACCTCCTACATCTATACTAAGTATTAAATTTACATAACTCTTGATTGTTGCCTTATACAATGTAAAAGTCCAATTATTAAGGAGTCCTCTGAAGTTAAATATTTAGGCATAATTTTCGACAATCATTTAAAATGGAACCACCACATTAATTACCTTTGTAATAAATCACGTAAAATAGTGTATTATTTTGTTTTATTGAGGAATTACTTATCAATAAGTTTATTACGCACAATATACTTAACTTTATTTCAATTAGTAATCATTAATGCAACCCAAAAGCATAAATAGCATAACAGCACTTTAGACATATGGTTGCTACCCCTAACATGATTTTGGTTATCAAACTGTCTCCATGAAACAAATGTTAGAAGCACAATAAAGCATATTTTTTTTAAATAAAGCATAAAAGCACAATATTTAAAACAGATCATAATTCTTGGAAAAAGCACTGCCTGTTTTATTGCACTATTTATAACAATTGTGACCAACAATAATTAATATTAACAGGGCCGCGGAGAAGGGGGGGCAAAGGGGACAAATGCATATGGGCCCGTGAGCAGTAAGGGCCCGTCAGATTGAGTCATTACTTTTCATTATCACGAATAATAATTATTCACAGATACATACCAGTACTATAAAATTTTGTGAGAACATTTGTTACATGAATCTGACATAGGGTACTGGCGCCTATGATGGGCACCCCTACAGTGATGGGCACAGTGAATTATTTATTGTAATAATAAGGATTTTCGGATTAGTATGTAGTTACTTTTTGTTCTATATGATTGGCAGTACTGTTAGCAACCATTCTAGCGCATGGCCTGTGTCCTGAGAGGATGTGGGAAGCTTCATTTTCGAATTGATTGTGGTCATGTGCATACCCATGATTATTGTCGCTTAAAATTAATAATTCTTTAAGTTTCATTGTTGTCATAAATAGTGTTTGTAGGTTCTGTTGTTACTTGTGCTGTATTCGAAGCTCGATTATTAGCTCCGTCCAGTGTATCTCAGTAAAGGTAAGTGTTTATAACGACAAAAATTATACTTCTAGTGCTTTAATGGCCCATGCCCATCACTATGTACTAAAATCAATTGATACACAGTGATGGTCACAGTATGCCCATCACTGTTTTTTGTAATTTTACATAATTTAAGTTGTTCATCATGCATATTTGTAGATCTTGGTACTACGAATATAATATTATAAAACGGATGTCTTAGAACTATTCTAAACAGTAATGGGCACAGTGCCCATCACTAAATATTTATAAGTGCCCATTACTAGAGCAATGACATAAAACTCACAGACATAGACTACTTCATGTTTAGAATCCTTTTATGTCGGAAGATTCTGGAGTAATTTCCGTAGTCAGGACGAACCACTTTGAGTAGCTAAAAATTTAAATAGGCCTATCCAATGGTAAAAATTAACGCATTAATGTCATATGAATTGTGTTTCAATAGAAGCGCACATTCTTATAAATATGCTCTTTCTTCATATAATTTCATTCCACTTTTGGAATAAAATGTATAGGCTAAATACATAGTAGATTGTGCTGATCTAATCAATTTCGTTTCACGTAACTATACACAAAAAATGTAAATATAGGCTATTATCTTAATTTAAATCACATTTATTTTCTCTATTTTCGATGTCAGTAGTTGAAAATCCCTACGTTGAGTATACTTCATACTGACTGCATTACGTAGCGATATGTTTACTAAGGAGCCTTGTTTCATCTTCCGAGTTGCTTATGGTTACCAGGCATGGAATGATTAAGTTCACTGTGTTATCGGAGTGAAACATTCGCTGCAGGCCAAGGGTTCACGACAAAACAAAACACTCATAAATTGCATGGTGTAACTTCTAAGAAGTCGTTCTAATTATAGTTTGCTTAGTCAGGACATGTCACATGGGAAAAAAATGTAATATCATAACAATGCTTCAGAGACATTATCTTGTTCTCCACCAAAGCATAGTACAGCAATCATTCTATGACAACAAATAATCAACATATAGAGAACTTTTATTTTATGTTATTGAGTTCAGAAATACTGACATCACCAAATGATAGATTTAAATTAAAAAATATTTCCTCCAACTGTTCCTGTTGCAGTAAACTTTAAAAATGCAATATCATAAATTTAATGATTTCCATACATGTATATAGTAATAAAAGTCCGACGTGTAGGTCTACAGCTTTAGTCAAACTCTATTTTATGCCTATTTTTCTTTCAGTCTCAGAATGCCTAATGTCGGAAAAATTAAGTACACTAAAGATCAGTTGATGTCAGCAGTTGCAGCAGTTCGAGATGGTGAGAGAATTAAAACATCTGCTAAGAAGTTTGGTGTACCAAGATCAACACTCCAACGGTACATTAAGGGGCAGGATAAATCAACATATGGTCCCAAATCTGTTCTCTCAGATGACGAGGAGATGATGTTAGTAAATTGGTTACTGAACTCTGGTAGAAAAGGTTTCCCTAGAAGAAGAGAAGACATTCAATTAAGTGTCCAGGAGTTCTTGAATTCAAATAATAGAGTTACTCCTTTCAAGAATAATTTGCCTGGAAAAGGATGGTACAAAGCTTTCCTCCGAAGGCATCCTGTTGTTTCAGAGCGAACAGTGGAAGGTGTGACGATGGCGAGTTCAAATGTGAGTGAAAACAATATAAGAAAATGGTTTCTTGACACTGAATCGATATTAAAAGAGGAAAATATGTTTGACATATTGCAAGATCCAACAAGGGTCTTTAATGGCGACGAAACTAATTTCCAACTTTGCCCTAAAACTCAAAAGGTTCTTGCTCCCAGAGGATCTCAGAATGTCTATGAAGTGATAATGGGTAATGATAAAGAAGCCCTTACAGTCATGTTCACCTTTTCAGCTGCTGGATTTATGTGCCCTCCAATGATAGTGTACAATTACAAAAGGCTGCCACGTGAAATAGCACAGTCAATTCCTGATGAATGGGGAATTGGCCTCAGTGAATCCGGATGGATGAAATCTGAAGTTTTTTATGAATTTGTGGGCAATATTTTTCATCCATTTCTTCTCAAAAATAAAATAAAATTGCCTGTTATCTTATTTGTGGATGGGCACAAAAGCCACATGACACTCCAGTTGAGTCAGCTATGCATTGAACTCAACATAGTTCTTGTGGCTTTGTACCCTAATGCAACTAGAATACTACAACCTGCCGACGTTGCTGCTTTCCGGCCTATCAAGGAGGAGTGGAAGAAAGGGGTTTTAAATTGGCGGCGGGAGCATCCTTGTCAAGCCCTCTCAAAGCGAGACTTTGCACCAGTACTAAATGAAGTACTAAAGAATTGCGTAAAACCTGACACACTCAAAAATGGCTTCCGAGCAACTGGTCTTTTCCCATGGGATCCCAACAACATTGACTTCACAAAATGTTTAGGAAATGAGCACAGTGCACCTGAAAATTCACAGGTAAGAGATTCTGAAGGAGTTGTTGAAGAGAGGCCTAACCAATCGTTGACTTTTAGAGAATTCTGTGAAGTTGTAGGAGATGAGCGAATGTCCAAATTTAAGAATATTGGAAACATTGTTGAACAGGAAGAAAACAGTGAAGAGTTCTATGTTCTCTTTAGACTGTACGAAGTATTTGCTAAAAAGAATGAAAAATATTTTGAAAGAAAGGGGCCACCTGTAGAACCAGAAGAAATAACGGTTGATAGCATGAAAGTAGTGAGAGATAAAGAAAGAGATCAGCCAGAAGATAACGAAGAAATAATTGAAAGACAGTTAAGCAGTCAAAGTCAAGTGGATGCAATAGAAATAGCAAGTAACGAACATTTCCAGACAGAAGAAGTGGGTGCTAATATGGGTATTCAAGAAGATAATCTACTGAAGACACCAGAAAAAAATCTCAGCAATGAAGAAAAGAGAACATTGAGACGATCAGGAGTCCGTACATTGGAGGATTGCTTGATATGGCCTGAAACTCCAAAAAGAAAAAACATTCGTAAAACTGAAAGAATGCCATACGTTTTAACATCAAAGAAATGGAGAGCTCTTTTTAGGAATAAAGAAGAAAAGAAAGCAGAAGAAGAAAGGAAAAAGGAAGAGAGAAAAAGGAAAAGGGAGATGAATAATGGAGGGAAAATAGCTAAGCGTAAAAGAAGTGTTGAATCAACAAAACACGTAAAACATGGAAGAAAAGTTACTGAACTGTCAACATTGAGCTCTCACGAGAATCCAAAAGACAGTAGTTTAATAACTGTGGGCCTTTCATATGACCAAAATGTTCAAGCAACTACTAGTTCCGGTATTGGTACAAACATATTAGAGAAGAGAAAGGACACTTCAGAAGAGCCGAATAAGCTGCTTTCATCAGGACTCTGTTACAAGTGCGGCGGGTGTTTAAATAATAAGTGTCTTGGTATTTCCTGCAAAAAATGTCTTAAAGTATTTCACAAGAAGTGTCTTCAAAACGAATTCAGTGATAATGATTCAGAAGATGAGAATGTATACTTTTGCAACAAATGTGTGAGAGAATTAGACGACAGTGAAAGTGATTAAGCCTAATAGATTGATGTAAGAAAGAAAAACATTTAGACTCATAATTAATAGAGGCAAGGGCATCTTAGAAGTTGAAAACGAATAAATTAGTTTCAATTTGAAGGTAAATGTCTCACTTTTGCATCAAATATTAAAGTGCCCATCACTGTATACTTAGGTGCCCAACTCAGAAGCTCGAGTGCCCATCATTATGTTTTTCTCCTATTTCAATATTGATGTAATTTCAAAATAATCAGACACATTATTGTAAGTTCTTTCTTGTGTAAAAGAGTCACAAATATATTCAGTTCTTTATTGGAAAAAAATGAGAAATATACCTCTGTAAATTAGATGTTCCCAACCAAATATGTGTTGCAATGTGCTTAAAGTGCCCATCACTATATACTTTACCCTATTAACCAACAATAGTAGAATTAATACAAATTACCACTTCATTATGTAAATGTTTAACTTTTATATAATAGAATATCGGTTTCCCACGTTAAGAATCATCGACATGACACTTGAGGGCTCCGGGATTTGCCTGAAATATGTTCCCGTCGCTTGTACCGAACACGTTCAATTGTCTTGTCCTCGTTACTATAGTGAGGATCACGTAAGTTCAGTTCCCAAACAGCAAATATTTCCGCCTTGTCAGTGTTGCCAACTGTTACCAGATATCACCACATGTAGTAAAATCACGATCCTATGTACTGAATGACTTCTTTACTCACCGTACTTTACCTTAATGTTGGAAGGTTATTCTAAATAGTTTCAATAATAATGAGAAATGTATTGCTATGTTCTATTCTTTTATTCCTTTACATTATTATTAGTATTAGCATTAATAGGTTACTAGACGTAAATATACAACAAAGTATAGTATATAATATTCAAGAATCAAATCTGTTCCAAGACCAATTAAATTATTGTCACTTCACTTCAAAGATTCCAGCGTACATATACTGTACTTCCTAAAGGTAGATAAATTAATAACCAATTGACTTTTGGTTGGAATTCGAATGAACTTCTGATTATCTTTTGAAATTAGTAAGGAAATGGATAATACAACTATGCTAAAACTGAAATAATAATAAATCAACTTACAAAAATAATTTTGGTCCTTAAAAGCCATAACTAATTTCACTTCTAGATACCTTTTTAAAGATTTCATTTGTTTGTAAATTGCTTAATAATGCTACACTTACACTTATTATTTCTGGAACTCCACGTCTGTCATTGAAAAAATGTATGATACATAACTGTGAAGTCTCTTTTTGGCTCTTGTGTCCTAAATTTAAATAAGAAAAAGCAAATGATTCAAGAAATGTGAGCTGGTGAAAATTAAATACTCAATTAATAAAATAATTACTACCAAAAGAATATTTTATTAATTCTATACAAAAGATGGATTACACAGAACAGATGGCCAGAAATCATAGATTTATACACAACATACAGCATGAAACGATCATCAAAAAATGCTTTTTGTACACAATAACATCTTTCAAACGAAGTGAAATAGCCAATAAGTTCAATAAATATTATGCTAATAAGTAATAACTATAATTAATAATTATCTACAAGCTGTAAAAGGGAATAAAATAGTATATTGTTGAAATTAGGGGGTTATGGTTTATTACGTGTATTTATAATTTTAATTACTTTTACTACATTTAATTATATTTTAATTTCTATTAGATTAGTTGGTGGTGTGGTTGTTAGTTTTATCTGTGTACGTCAGACTATTAAGGAAAAACTGAAAGAAATATTAAATCTACTATCTACTTTATATAACAATATTTAATCAAGAACTGAATATTACTATTAATTTAATAACATAAGACCCAAAACATCTCCAAGTCCAGACAATACACATGCTGATTTTCTTAAACATGTTGGCAAACAAGCAAACTCACTACTTTTATCTTGTAATCTCATCTAAAATACAATATCTGTCTGGAGAAAATCTATCATAACATCAATTTTGAAAAGCAATTATTCAACTAATATCTTTTCGAGTTATCGACAGATACCACTTACTAGTATGATAGCCAAAATTATGGAAGAGATGATTTCATAGATTGAATTGGTTCCTGGAATCTAGTAACTAACTTTCATTTTATTGGGTTGACTTTAGAGAATTGCATTCAACAAATGGACAGATTTTAAATTTTAGTCAAGATATTAAAGATATTTTAAACAGAAAACAAAACAACTTAACAATTTTAATTTATTTTCAAGGATCATATGGCTCTGTAGATATAAATCACTTAAGAAATTGCAAACTTAGGGTGTCCATGATAAAGTGTTACACTGGGTCAGTGACTTGATTATTTGATTCATTGTCACAAATATGTAAATAGAGACAGATTCATCTGGGCTTCCCACATTGTTGTTTTCAGGAATACATTTTCCAATATTAATGTCGATGGTCTAACTAAAGAAATAGATCTTATGATAATCTCATCATTTGCAGATAATATGGTTGTCTAGAACAAAAAATCACAGTCCACAAATATTAATAAACTGAGCCAAAATCCCAACAGACTTTTTGACTCTACTTGGAGAACTCAAACTTGCTCAATTAAGGGAAACTTTACTAATAAAACACAATCCCAAGTTATTTCAAAATGAATAGTATATAAGTTAACTTTAACAGATGATGTTAAGAAATGTGATACTTCTCCAGACATTTTAAAAATCATTAGAAACGATAAATGATCTGGTCAGTGAGTGACTACATACAGTATTTTTTATAGATGGATCCTGTTTACCAAGCCATAGATGTAGTGGTGTTGTAGTACAATACCAGTATATTCCCTTTTACAGGGAATTATATTCAAACACTTGTTTGCCCCATTTTAACCGTGACAACGCTTTTTAGCTTTTTAAACATTCTGGTTATTGTATTATGTTTGTGTTTAGTGAAAGATTTTAGATAAGGGCGCAAATAGCCATAGTAGCTGACGCGCCCTTTTTAAACGCCACTAACTAACTAACTAACTAACTAACTTCAAACACTGACTAATTTTGATAGTGAAAATTTAGATACACTTTTAAGCTTACAAAATCTCCAGTATCGACTTCATAAATCTGAGAAGGCTGTCATACTATCAGATTCAAAATCAGATGTTCTTGCTGCAGTAATGGACGTAACAGCATGAAATCTCAATATTTTACAGTGTTTTAATATTTTAAGCAAAATGGTCGAATTACATCGACGACTGGTACTTCCGTGGATCCATGAACTTTATGGAGTGGGAGGTAATGAGGTAGCTGAAAGGTAGCAAAATTACTGTAAGGTTATCTATACCTGCATCTTACCACACTGTTAAAAGAATAACAAGATCAGAACATGACAATGTGGTAACAAAAATCGGAATGATTCTAAAGCAAATGAAAAAATTGCAATAGGCCATCCGGCGTCTGCTCCACGATGGAGGAAAATCCTCAGAAGAAACCAACTAATCAGACCAAATGGGGGGATCCAAACTACCCTCGAGTGCAGCTCTGAATTTGCAGGCCAACGAGTCTACCGACTAAGCTACATTGGTGGCTCCACTAAAAATATGAAGTACATGGCACTCAGATTATTAAATTGACAAACCTAAACAATTATTCATCAGTTAAGCTATAAAATATAATACATAGCAAGCAAGTTAATTCAATTTAAAAGTATAAACAATTCAATCAGTTGAAATATACAGAAACTGATAATAAATATCATGCAAATTACTTCACATTACAAGCATAAACAATTCATCACTTGTGGTATACAGCCTACTATTTAATTTACAGCACATACAATTCATCAGTTAAGCTATAGACCTACAGTCTACTATTCAATTTACAGCATATATAATTCATCAATTAAGCGAAACAAAAATATAGTACAATACATAGTAAAAATAATACACCTAATTTAATAACTGAACTTCTATGAAAATCTACAGTGGCAGTACTCATATTATCATAGGCCATGATTGTCTCAAATATTTACAAAGAACTGATATTTCAGAATCTCCCCATGCCATTTCTGAAATCTCAATGAAGATATGGATCATTGTCTTGACTGTTTAACTTTACACAGCTTTCAATCATCTGGTTAAATATTGGAGTGCAAGATAACAAATGACATCAACTGCTGAACACTTGGTATCAATCAACCAACAACTTCATTACATTAAAGGGGAAAAAAAACTGAAAGAATTAATTGTATATAGACACAACACATAAGACAAGGCAGCTTCAGAACAGTAATTGGCAAGGCTCTGTTGTTTTAGGATTCTTATGTAGATTCAATTTCACCTGAAAGAAAAAAGTAGCATCTATAAGTAGTAGTAGTAGTAGTAGTAGTAGTAGTAGTAGTAGTAGTAAAGATAATAATAATAATAATAATAATAATAATGACTGTAAAGTATGGAAATTAATATTGCAATGTAATATCAAAAGGTGATTTCACACCATCAACTCTTATCATTTAGTACAACTCTTATCATTTAGTACAACAAATCTATTATATTCAGTTGCAATCACCAGTAGCTGTTCTTTCCTCCATTTTGTTGTTGGCTGATTTTTCACAAGTCTGCTATGATATGCAGCACTATCCATGACAATAACGCATTGCCCTAATGTTCTCAGGTCAACAACTGTGTTTGCACCCACTTCTCAACTACAGGGCTATTCATAGCACTATGGTAGTCCTGACTTTTCTTTCAATTGCATGAAAAAATTAAATCAGCACCTGCAATAAAAATTATACCTGGACATATAATTACGTCACATGAATTCACAGCATTTAAATAAAGAAAATAAAACATAACATAACATAACATGACATGACATGAGATCCTCTTTGGTGAAAGGCTTTCACACGTTTTTATTTAGTCACCAATTTTTATATTTTTGTACCCTGATTTAAAAAATTACTCTTGCCAAATTTATGTAAAATATAAATCAATATAACTTACCGAGTATAAATCCACCTTTCGTTCCGGCATCTAATCTTCCACCCTCATTTGTTGGTCTATGAATAACACCATTCATGTCACTGGAAACTTCACCTGGTTTATTTCATGAATAAGTGGGTGATCATACTTAAAAAAAACAGAGAGAGAAAAGCAATTCACATTGACACTCTAAGAGACACAAAAATTTTAAAGACAGGAAAACCGTTCAAGAATTTTATAACTAACCTCTAGTTATAATATGAAACTATTAATTGCAAAACATGTTGTTCCCACCTGAATTCATTACTAGTAGCCTATATTAATTGCAATTTCATATTCCACATAAGTGTTAATCTATTTGTTAGTAAAAAATTCAATCACTCAATGTCTCACAATACATTGAAATTTACCATTCATAAAAATCCAAGTCTCATCCAAGAATACTACGGGTTTAGAGTTCTCACGCTCCACATTTCTTATATATTCTCTTAAAAACGAATAACATCACTTTCTCATACATGTGTATAAGGATCCCCTTTGCTCCATAGAAATTTCATCTCTTTCAAAATTTTTTTCACCGATGATAAGGATACTCTAAATAAATATGTTTCATAATCATCATTCATATGTTCCAGAACTTTTGCTGCTGTTAGTACTTCCCCTGTAACAGTAAATGAAAATGATGCCATATTTTTATACATAGGCCTATGACTAATATCAGAATTACATTGCATAAATCAACACAATAATTCCTGTAACTTCCCTACCTTTATGTAACTTGTCATAAATAAATCTCGCAATTGCATCTTTCGTAAAATCATCAGCATCAGTCACTGGATGTTTACGTAGTCTATGTTTTCCTGGTGTCACGAGTGGGGTCCCCTTGTGTGAATTGATCACTTTCGTGGCTGTAGTTAAGCCAAGCTGTAATAACAAACAATAACATAATACTTCTAAAAATTGTTATATCATAAAATTCATGCATAATACCAACATTTACAGCTATATGAATAGAAAATGATCAACATGTTAGGTTGGGTCTACGATAGGTTTAAGTAGGCTAATATTTAGGTAATTCTCCAGAAAAGCTACACCAAAGAAGGCATAATTTTATTTTGTTTAATTGATTTCTGTGATATTTACATAGTGATGAACACGTGGTTTTAGTGCACAGCCACAAATACTTTCAGCACAAAAATCCTTTGACACTTACCTGTATATTCTAATGCATTGTTGTAGTCCCTCCCTCAAACTTGTTACTAATTACCAATATAACATGCGAGAGGTCCAGGACGAAGAGAAATGGTTAGTTTCCCAGTAGTGCGTCCTCGTCCTCTCGAGTGTTATATCTTAATAAGTACTTTGGGTGGGGTAGCTTTTCTGAAGAAACACCATATTTAATATTACTTAGACCAGTCATGAATAAATTATTCAGCCAGAGTCAACGTTCCTATGCTTTATAGAGTATGTTATATAGTTATTATATAAAACTGAATTATTTTTAAGCACCATAACAGGCCAACATTCATGTAATATTTGCTGCAATATCAAGTTAATAATTACAATATGACTTGTATTTTCTTCGGCCGATGTGGCATGTAAATTGTGATCTGAACGGTTAATTTAATACCAAAAGAGAAAACTGGAAATTTACTTTCGTGCTGTTTGATTACTTGTTCGTCTAATTTGTAAATGTATTTAAGCTATCACCTACTGCAGTATTACAGTATCTTAAATGTATTTAGTTTGGCAATATGAAAATCACTGACTTGATTAAACATTAGGCCTAACCTAAAAATTTGTTTTGTTTGACCACAATCATGAAATTATTAGTGCAAACTCCTAAAACTGAATACCACTTTGAAATGTATGCTTAAGAATACTTACTCCTAATAATTGTCCTATTCTGGTTGTAATTGCTGTCTCCGTTAGCATAATTCCTTCTTCATTATCTTCTTTCTTCAACTCATTATACACGTGAACTACAGATTTCTGAAGCGTACTCTGAATGCCACACATTTTCTTCCTTGGAGGAGTCACTGCAACACCATTTCATTTTTTTGACATAGTAATAAAAATCTAAACACGAAAGAAATTCATTAAAATTTGAAATAATATTTCTATCCATTACCCACGTGCATTATCACGCCCAAGTATATTATATTCATTCGTACTTATCTGACTATTCTTGAATTATAACCACAACGCAACACATAACATAACTATTATGATTAATACTAATATTAATTAATTATTAATAAGTTCGAATTTCACTATCTTCCAGTAACCGGCTGAGAAATCTAGTACAATTTTAATTTCATGGAACTCCAGTACCGGCAAATATTGTCGATATTTGCCTCAGCTGCCAACATACCGGTTACAAAATCACTACCATTTATAGTATTTTTCAGTATCGAAATTCGAAACGAAGTTGGCAAAAGAAAATTCAACCTTCAAACTAGAAAATCACCATAATCCACTAGCATTTGTAGTAATGGGGGAAAAATGGTTAGGTTTCACCCTTAGGGTATCAAGTTACCTGGTCTTCCCTATACCAACTCCTGCCGGCCCACCGCAATATGCTAGTAGACTCTCCCAAATCCAAGCCGGAGGATTACGTTTCCTTTTCAGTAGGGCCTACATAGTATGTTTCGTCTTTTCGTTGTCGTTTTTCTAATGAATTCTGTTCATTAGTGTTACCAATGGACAATGAACAAGTAGAAGCATAAGTCGGGAGCTGAGAAGCGCAAGAAGAGAAAGAAAAATTGGAAGATATTAAGAAAGGGATTAGAACTTTGAAGTTGGTGTGAAATTGAGCGATGTTGGAAAACTAAAAAGTAGCAGACAAATTGTGTCATTGAATGTGTTGTTCGAAAACAAGAACCTTTCCAAAAACAGTATTACAGTATTTTCAAAACTCAAGGATGGAGAATGTGTTCCCAGAGACTGGCTAGTGTGGAGTGAAACAAATCAGGGAAAATAGTACATTGACTGATTTTTTTTCACTCCACACTAGCCAGTCTATGGGAACACATTCTTCAATCTTGAGCTTTGAAAATAATACTGGAAAGGCTCTTGTTCCGTCACTTAAAATTTATTATTTTTTTAAATTTAAGGTGGTTATTTAACGACGCTGTATCAACTACTAAGTTATTTAGCGTCGATGAGATTGGTGATAGCGAGATGGTATTTGGCGAGATGAGGCCGAGGATTCGCGAAAGATTACCTGGCATTCAACTTACGGTTGGGAAAAAACCTCGGAAAAAACCCTACCAGGTAATCAGCCCAAGCGGGGATCGAACCCGCGCCCGAGCGCAACTTCAGACTGCCAGGCAAGCGCCTTAACCGGTGGCTTCGTCACTTAGAAGGTTATTAGGCAGGTTGGGGGTACTTTTTCGAACAACGTATTGAATGACACAATTTGTCTGCCACTTTTTAATTTTCCAAGGTCGCATGTTACTTGCCATGACTCAGAGTTAGGAACTGGTGTGTGTAAATTTGTTTCACTTGCACATATTAACACATATTTTTTACTATTGTTTGCTTGTTCTGATTCAATACTATACTGTTATCAGAATTTTTTTCTAAACAGCCATAACCACCAGTATTCAATTCTAAGCATGAACTGTCTTCATTTTTGACAACCTGAACAGACGGGCTTGAGACTGGTTTATTTTTTGCAGCTTCACAAGCAACGCTCAATTTCACATCAACTTCAAACAAAATGAAGGAAATAAAAATGTATTCAGAGTAACTATGTGTCAAGAAAGACTGAGTAACCTTGGACTCCTTAGCCTGGAGAGCGATCTTGCTAAATCTTTAAATTTTGATGATATAATTGATGATTTTGTATCAATGAAGTCAAGGAGGGTTGTTTGATGATGTTATTCTGCAAGTCAGAAATTACAGCTGTTTAAGAACAGTGTTTTATGAAAACTAAACGAAACAAACGACAAAGAAAAGACGAAAGTTTCGTCACGAAACATACTATGTAGGCCCTACCGAAAAAGAAGCGTCATATATTGTGCTAATATAAAGTTTTGCTAAAAGTTTTCAATGTAACAAAAGTGTATATTTTTAGATTCGTATCTGTGTATGGGGTTATCTTGTATTTATTTTGCAAATAATTATTATCGTCAGAATAATTGGTAATTTGTCATTTTTAAGTTTTTTTTCAACGGGGCCCGAACACAAAATTGCACAGGGGCCCATAAATCCTGTCGGCGGCCCTGAATATTAAAAATACTCACATTAACAATGAGTAGCTAGTTCTTCAACAAAGGAAATTTCAAACTTAAGAATATGAGCTATATTTTAAATTTTTAACTACAGTTAGCTATATTTGAAGTTCTGTGAAGAACAAGACAACAATTAAAATAACATTACAGAGTACACGTTTGACGATTTTGTGGCCAGTTCACACTCTGAATCAGGAGAGTTCACATCTGATACCAGCATGCCGAAAACATCTGTAACTGCGAAACAAAGGGTTCACGAGTTTTCTACCGATAACTTCGTAGCTGAAAAGGATATAACATTTATTATAGATAGAAACCGACCTGGCTCTCGCCGGTCTGAACTCAGATCATGGAAAACGTTTGTGTACCTTACGTTCAGAATGTATATTAATTCAAGAAAAAAAAAATCATTGTGCAGAAACATGTGAAAAGTTTTAATCATAAATCTCGGAAACAGAATGATGGACAGAGTTCAACTTCAGGTGGTCCTAGCAGCATACGTGCCAGTACGATACCTCAAGTATGGCAGAGTATGGAAAAATCCAGGGGTAATACGAAAGATCTTGTGGAAGCATTCACTTCTGCTGGTATTCCATTGCATGTTTTCCGTAACCAATGATTTCGTCAGTGGATAGCAACAGCTACATGTATGCAGCTGGCTCCCAGTGAAACCACTCTAAGAAGGTATCTTGCAAAGTGTGCTGAAGACGACTTTCAGGAAACTAAGTCAAAATGTGACGGAAATTCTGTCTATCTAGTGGTTGATGAAACAACATATATGAAGAATCTAAGGTGGTGAATGTTCTTGTTGCTCCACTGGGTGTTGTGAATGAAAAACCCCGTCTTGTGAAAAGCATAATTGTTGAACATGCAATGCCGATGTTACAGTAAATTTAATACTTGATACACTAGATCTTATTGGTGTTCACAGAAGCAGTTTTATTGTTTTAGTATCAGACAGTGCACCATATATGCTTTCTGCTGGCAGTCGACTGGCTGGAGTAGCACCTCAGCTTTTACATTTTACATGTTGGGCTCACGTATTGCATCTTTGTGCTGAAGAAATTAGGTTTTCACTACAAATTTCTGATGAATTCATTGCAGCTGTTAAGGCTGCTCTAGCGAATACTCCAGCCAGAAGGAGAGATTGCTGGACTGCCTAAAAGAAGCAGGAACATTTGTTCTACCTCCAGTTTCTGTAATAACTCGCTGGGGGACATGGCTGAAGGCAGGAAAATATCATTGTATCAATTTAAATGCAATCAAACATTGGACCGATTTGAAAGATGGTGAAGGCAGTGCTACTGTAACAAACTTAAAGCGACTGGTTGGAAATAAAGAACTTGTACTTCAACTCAAAGCTATATCTAAAATTTCTGATGGACACTGCAATCAAATACAGATTTTGGAATCAGATAATGAAGATGCAACAAAGGTCTGGCTTCTATCATCAGTTCTGCAGATGGTTCAAAGTTCAGGTGCAACATGTAAAAAATTGGCAGGATATATAAATGAACGTCATCCTGCTCTAAATTTCTGGAAGGAAGTTCAGAATTTAGATCCAACATTAGCTGTTCCTGTGAAGATTTCTTCGGCTTTTACTTCAGATGGATTGAAACATTTCTCTGTCATTGATGTTCCAGTGGAAAAATATCAGCATATGCAGCAATGGTATATGGAGAAAATTTGTTTTCAACGTCTGCCTTATCCTTCTGGCAGAAACATTCCACCAAAATGTCTATCCTAAGTAAGCTGGCAATAAAGGCAATTATGGTTCCTCCATTATCTGCTTCAGTTGACAGAAGCTTTTCTACTCTCAATTGGATTTTGAACTCTAAACGTTCATGTCTGACAGAAGAAAATCTACAGTCTCACTTACAACTTGCAATCAATCAAAATCAACTTCAAGAGGGTGTTGTTTATCTGGAGAGTGCGAGTGACAGTCACAAGGATGGCTAGATTTTCATTCATTTCATGACTTTACAGTGTATTCTTTTATAAACTTAATACATATCCTGCACACTAACATTAGTGAAAAAAAATTCAGTTTGATGATATAAATAAACAGTATTTGACTTAAGTTTATTGGTGTAAAAGACATTATTACATATTATCTATGTTAAAAGAAATTTAAAATAAAGCATAATTTGAAAAAAGGTAATACATACTTATCAAAAAAATGAACCATAATGTGGGTTGCTCTAGTAATTATGTATGGAATTACAGGATGCGGTAGCTTATTTAAAACCAATTTAATCAACTTTATTTATTACAGAAGAAAATAATTAAAATATTTCTTCATAACACTATTGATTTTCTATATCAAAAATTGTTTTTAGACTTTAATGTTCTTAAAATAAGACAAATTTATTATAGGCCTATTGTATTAATAAAATTCCTACATAAAAATCTAAATAATTTTGAATTGTATTCTCATAGTTATGAAATAAAACATATGAATTCTTGAAGATTGTTTGAACCAAAATGCAACACTGCTACAATATTTAATCGAAATAGTAATTTAGGCCCAAGAGTATATAACAAATTTGTATTTAAATATCAAATTTTGTCAATTTTAATAGTTCTAGTATTAAATGCACATAACGCAAAACAAACGTGTTAATTATTAATACAATTTTCAGAACCGTGTATTACTTCATTGTACAATATTTAAAATATATTAGTAGTATGTGTTAGCAGTGCTATTATAATAGAACGTGGAAAGAAGTAGAAAGCTGAGAATAACCATAGGTATGATTTTCACTTTTCATTGGAATATTATAGGCTACATGGTATACGACGAAATATTGCATAAACATATGAGATACTTGAATGATATTGTAAACATAAACACTCCTGCCTCTTTTTCCATAAATTATACGAAGAGTATTAACAACATTCTTCCTTAAGAGCATTAGAAAACTTTATAAGACGAAGCAATTTAATTACATTTCACTTTTACAGTAAATAAATACAGGCATGCTAGGAACGAGGAGATTTTATAATTCCAAAACTCAATTTCTGTTTTGAAAACCTTTCGTTATATATATATTACACTTTATACGTTTTTTCTAATATATAATTTTACCTTCAATATACTAATGATAGGCCTATTATTGGGTTATGGTTTTCCTATTCACTTCTGTATAACTACCTTCACTCGTAGGTTTATATTTTGCCACAGGCCAGAGTGATAGAACATAGACTTGGTAGGTACAAGCTTGAGGATTAAATTAAATAAGATAGGCTTGATTTAACAAAGTAAAAGAAAGTAATCTTCAGTGTCAATGTGAGTACTGAATTAAGCCTACATATGAACAGATATGCTTATATTCTTATAGCCGGATTCTTAGCCAGACTATGGAACTCTGGACCTCTAGATATGTAAAAATTAGATAATAAAATAAAATTAGATAGATTTAGTTTAACAGAGAAAAATAAAATAATCTACAGTTTCAGTATTAGTACTGAACAGTGGCGGCTCGTGAGTATTGAAATCAGGGGGGCTGCATACAAAAATAAACCATGCAACTTACATTATTTAAAGATTAGTTCCATGCGCCTTGTCTTGTAGGTTGCAAACTTTAGAATCATCTTCTTATTAAAATCCGATATGTCGTTTAACATAATCTTTACAACGAAAAACATAGCTAATGGGGTCAGTCTCTCTTTCATCGTATTGCTGAGATAGGATTTTACTCTCTTCAAACACGAAAAGCAACGTTCTGGTTCGGAAGCTGTCATTGATATGGTGATAGCTATGCGTAGTAGTTCCACAACTTCTGAAAATGAGGCCTGCAAGTTCTCAGATAGAAGAAACTGCAAGAGCTTGACTGCGTCACTGATATTTCTGAATTCTTGTCTCTGATACAACACAGTGAGTTCCGTTTTTAGTTTGATTTTATCGAAAATTGGAAAAAGCTTCACACATACATTTAGGTCATTTTCAGGAAATGAGCTTTTGTAGCATTCAAATTTTTCTTGACACAGAAGAGAAGATAATATCAGATGATCTATGAAGTGGAATCGGGTATTAGCTTGTGTGATAATGAGGTCACACACTTCCTTGGCTGCCGCAACCCTTGTCTGAATCCCTTCGATCTTATGACGCTCTTTAGGGTTTTCGTTTTCACAGATCTCGCTGCTCAACTGTGCACTGTTCCGTATTGTCTGTATGGGATTAACAAAGCTTGATATGCAGAGTCTGTCTCGGTAGCATAGTCGGTTGCGGGTTCGATCCCGGCCCAGGTCGATTGCATTTAAGTGTGTTTAAATGAGACAGGCTCATGTCAGTAGATTTACTGGCATTTAAAAGAATCCTGCGGGACAAAATTTCGGCAAACCGGGGACTCTGATATAACCCCTGCAGTTGCGAGTGTCGTGAAATAAACCATAATTTAATTTTTTTATATGCAGATTTGAACCTTAGAAATATCTAACTGGCGATGTTGTAGTTGGCTGTATAATATATCTACATGATGCATCAATAAATGAAGAAAACTGAGCCAGAAATTGAATTCAGTATCTTCAAGAGTAAGCACCAGGGTTCTTGCCTCATTTATTGTGATGTTGTTAGATGTTTCAGATTCCATTATGGTTTGAAAACATTCTAGCAATGGCTCCTTCTTCTCATGAACAACATTTACTGTTCTTATTTTAAAACTCCATCTTGTTGCTCCAGCTGGTGGAATTGTCTTTGAAACACATTAATATAATACAGACTGTGTTGAGATCGAGAGAAGAAAGCAGGGATACTGGATAAATTAGCAAAAAAATATGCGGGCTTTGTAGGCTATTTTATTTAGCGGCTCTTTCCGTTATGAGATTCAACTGATGGGCACTTAATTTCAGATTTCTCTTGAATTGGTAAGGTACTAAACTGGATAGACTGTAAATATTGTACAGAATTAAACACTGTTGCACTTGTTATACTCACAACATTAAAGAAAATGTATTTAAAACTGCGCGCTACTGACAAACTGCTGCAAATTTTGCAACACCTGGAAACTCTGGATTCACGGCGAGGGGCAGCAAGGGGAGGGGTAAAACTACGCTCAAAGCATCCGAGACGAGACTGGCAGCTCCAGGGGAGGAAGTAGCTTCACCAATCCGTCCTTGTCACTCGTTTCGCTCTGGCAGCACCAGGGGAGGAAGTGACTTTACTAGCGATTGCGTGGATGTCAATGAGAGCGAAATTTTTAAAAAATTCGAGCCGCTAAATGAGACTGCATAATACATGTATTTCACAACATAAAACGTGACAAGAGCCACAAATGTCTGGGGGTGCTGCAGCTCCGCAGCCCCCCTTCGAAAGCCGCCCCTGGTACTGAATTATATGTGAACACACATTATGATTACGTTGCATTATAGCCAGATTCGTAACCAGAATATAGAACCGTGGACCCTTAGGTATGTATAAGCTAGAGAATTGAATTACATTATATAGGCTTCATTAAACAGAGGAAAAATAAAATAGTTTTCAACTTCAATATCAATACTAAATTACGTATCTACGTTTACGTTTTATTATCGCTAGATTTGTAGGCTGTTCCTACAAACAAACTTTATCTCATCTTTTCTCTGGAGAAATTAACAATAATAAATTCAGCATTGCTGTACAAGGAAGTCTGAGACAGAATTAAGACATTCTTTCTCAGACATTAGCATAGTAAAATTATATATATATATGTCACTTTATTTCGCAAGTTAGTGACTCCAATATCAATGAACTGTGAAGCGAAGAAGTAATAAAAATTGGGATGAAAATTACTTCAGTAAGTTTAATTATACGAGTATTTAAACATTACACACAATGAACGAACAGATCTCAAAACGCCGCTTGCTGTAGCGAGCTGTAACTGATAGTTTCTGTCCTTATCTGTTGTCTCTGTCTTCCACGTCTCGTGCACCGTGCACCGTGTGACAACGTCGTACTGTTGCTATAGGTATCCTACAGGCAAAACTCAGCTCGGACTCCTCGCGACGCGCAAGCTATATCCCTCTTACCCCGCTACAGTAGGCGTGAGAGCATGCTGGGAACGGGAGCATACGTCATCTGCGCGAGACAGTCACGCGCGCTGGTTTCTGAGCACTGAGTTTTCCTTGTCGGATGCCTATAGCACTCAATAGGCTTAGGCCATATGCCTTCTTATTCTGAAATCTCTTTAATAGAAAGTTACTCATAAGTTCATAACTCATATTGATTGAAACGATAAGATACTTACTGTTAACATCGTTATCATAAACAGAAGCCACAGCTTGCTACACTTCTTTTCGCGTGATGGACACATTGTGTAGACTAATATAATTTGAAATAAATATTGATCTCACACGTGTCTCGCAACTAGACTGAGGTTCTTACATTTGACGCAATAATGACAAATTGTGTGTGATGTGAGTGCTGAGTTTCCCCTTTGTTAACAAAAAGAGCCCTACGCATTAAATAAAAAGCAAATTCAAGTAGGGCCTATAAACACAATAAATACAAACTCTTGATAGTACAAACTTATTAAATATATATTTCGCTTATGCTCAGTCCGTCGTATGTTATAAAATTCTCTGGGGCAATGCCACCTATATTTTTATTTTTATTTTAATAGGTTATTTTACGACGCAGTGTCAACATCTCAGGTTATTTAGCGTCTGAATGAGATGAAGGTGATAATGCCGGTGAAATGAGTCCGGGGTCCAGCACCGAAAGTTATCCAGAATTTGCTCGTATTGGGTTGAAAAACCAGGAAAAAACTCAAACCAGGTAACTTGCCCCGACCGGGAATCGAACCCGGGCCACCTGGTTTCGCAGCCAGATGCGCTAACCGTTACTCCACAGGTGTGGACTGCAACCTGTATTCAGAGGGTTTAATCATTCAGAATCGAATAATACGATTTACGGTATTTTCAATTTAAATGCAAAGGAATGAGACTTTTTTTTAGAAATTTTTAAGTCTTAACCATTACCGGTAATTCTTTATTTATTTATAAATCAGCTTTTTACAAAAACAGTAGCGAAGTAGGCCTATTTAAATTAAATATTGATGCACATGAAGAAAATATAATAATAATAATAATAATAATAATAATAATAATAATAATAATAATAATAATAATAATAATAATAAATTTTATTTTACATGGCAGAGTTAAGGCCTTCTCTTCCATAGAACCAAGTCTACAATTAATACAAATACATTAATACTACTACTACTACTACTACTACTACTACTACTACTACTACTACTACTACTAATAATAATAATAATAATTAGTGTTTGGGATTTAATTGATTAATCGTTCAGTTTCTGTTGTAAGATTAATCGATCAAAAATATTTAATCGAATAATAGAGTCGATTAAAATTAATCGGTTGTAGTTGATATTAATTATTATTTTGTTAATACAAACTCATACTAAAAATTCCGACAATATTTCTCTCTCGGAAGTTGCTTACTTAAAAAGCACAATAGTACTGGTATTTTCTAACTGTAAACCAGGTAGCGTAGAGAAAATCTTTGCACAAACACTTCAGAAAGAGATGGAGATATGAGGACAGCGACCTAGTCTACCTCTATTGAAAGTTGAAACACAATGCGAAACCCTTATTAAGTTGGTTTTTCAAGAAAACTTCCACCTTGTTGTCATCTCGTCTTCCTAGCATATGAAATACATACTTTTCTGAGATTCGTCCCCCTCATCCCTTATAAAATAGCCATGTCTACATTATGTGCAAGTGAGAGCGTAACTACCTTCTTCTCTTTCTAAAATCTGGTAATTCGATTACAATAGGGCCCAGTCTTCTGTTTCGACCGCTGTACTTTTGCAGGAGTTGCAGTTTCTGTACTGAGTTTGTATATGAAGGTTGTGTGTTTAGTTTGATAAGGAAAAAAATCAGTTTTCTGTGGTTTGTGAAAAGTGTAAACTCCATTATGTCATATGAGAATTTAAGAGGTAAACTCGGTGAAACGTTTGGATTTAAATTGAACGATCGTGGAGACAGAAAAAAAGTTTTTTCTTGTTTAGTGATACAGGAAACATTGTTACTAAACATAGAGCGGCACTTAATTCGAAGCATGTGAATGCACTCATATGTTTAAAATCATGTCTTCATACTTTTTGTTATTTATGTTTGTCTCAAAAATTCCCGGAGAAATTGACACAATAAATTATAAGCCTCATAATAAATATGTTAGTAAGTAATTAAAATAGTTCTTTTGTAATATAACGATACAATATTTACAGATATACATTTAATAGGCCTACTTATGCTTATCAACGAACACAAGTTAAATTTAACAATAATTGTGTATTATAGTATATTAAAATATTTTTCAACTCGATCAAAACTCAATTAATCTATCGATTAATCGATTATATTAAAATAGTTAATCGATTAAATATTTTGATCGATCAACGGCACTAATAATAATAATAGATACGTTGTGAAATACTATCATTGAAACTGTATCATACAAGAATATGGAATGAAGTATTCATTGAAAACTATGGGACATCTTATTGTTCAAAGTCTCCCGTTGTTTCCATTAGCCACATTATGACCTAATTACCAATTGACATAATTTCAAATTTGTAATAAGAAATGTAAGGTGGTGTTAAAAGACTATTTTGTTTTCATAATATTTACTCGCATCAAGAATTTTATTGTATTAAATATACTTCCATGTCCATCCGTACATTGTACAAATCTGCAAGATAATACACCAAAAGAATTAGTCTATGCTTTACGAAGCTTACGCTCTTACTTAAAATAATATATATCTTTTGTTTTGTTGCTTCTGTGTGTGGAGTTGTATGCTGAACACACAACCGGCATTGTTCCAGCATTAAACAATTCCTTTACACCAAATTGACAATGTTAACACGTGTTAAGCACAGGATATTCTGCTTTGTATAACCAAACAAAAGATGGCGGTTCACAATACCGACAGCCTCCGCAGATAGCGATTATCAAAGGCGTACTGCCCCCCTATAGTATTGTAACTCGTTGATTTGCATTTACATTCTAGGCTATAGGTTCTACTTCACGACATTATGGTCATCGTGCACTAAGGTTATATATATATATATATATATATATATATATATATATATATATGAATACATACATGAATTACACATATATAACCTTAATCGTGCACACCAGCATTTCCTTCTGCATGCGTCGTAACATCAACAGACAGGGCGACAAGGGGAGGTTCGTTACTAGACATATTTCTTTTAAGACCCTCAGAAATAGTCACAGATATTGAAGTGATTCCAGGTATTAGTGATCACGACGCGGTAATTCTTGAAATATTATGGAATGCTAAGTACAAGCAAAGCGGAAAAAAGAACAAAAATATCTTGCAATATAACAAAGCGGACAGAGAAGGCTTCCAAAATTGTCTTAGTGAAAAGTACTCATTATGGGTAGTAAAGGGCAGTAGTGTAGAAGAATGCTGGGTGGAGTTCAAGCAGATTATATTAACAGGAATACAGAAATTTATCCCGGTTAAACGCTTATCAAACAATCCCGATCCGGAATATTATAATAAATACATACGGAAACTGAAAAGAAAACTAAGGAAATCCTATAGACAGCGCAAGGAAAGCCTTGCAAAAGAAACAAAATTCACACAACTATCGAAAGAACTGCTTAATGCGAAGAAGATAGCGCAGGAAAATTACCTAAATAAACTTTTCAAAGGTGAACAAAACGGGTGGGGGGAATTTTATAAATATGTGAAGAGACGACGCAAGGAAAACTATTCGAGCCTCCCCCTAAAAAATGACCGCAATCAATTTATCGTACAGGACAGCGAAAAAGCAGAAAAATTCAATTCCTATTATGCCACTGTTTTTGGGATGAGGACAATAGTACCACACTTAGCTTCTGTGGAAAATACGGGTCAGTTTTCTAGCAAGCCTAGGGACATAAGGAGAAGGATCTCTAAATTGAAAACTCATAAATCAGTAGGACCTGATGGTATCGCCGGAGACGTATTAAAATTGGGACGGGAAGCCATGATTCCCTATCTAGTGCATATATTTGAAATATCAATTAACAATGGTACTGTCCCGCGAGATTCGAAAGATGCAATAGTGGTGCCAATTTATAAGTCAGGGTCTCGCTCAGATGCAAAAAATTACAGACCGGTCAGCCTTACCTCTGTGGTTTGCAAACAGATGGAACACTTGATTTCAGCTTATCTAAGGCAGCATTGGGATGACTCAAATTGGTTACATAACTGTCAGCATGGATTTCGAGGGGGTTATTCATGTGAGAGTCAATTAGTAACGGTATGTCAGGATTTAGAAGACGGAATAGATTCCAATAGCCAAGTAGATGCAGTGATTATTGACTTTTCACGCGCATTCGATGTAGCCCACACGATATATTGTTGGTTAAACTACAATCAACGGGGATTGACTTCAGAGTGCTCCAGTGGATCAAGGAATTTTTAACTTGTCGCACTCAGAGAGTACGGGTAGGGGAGGAATTATCGAACCCAATTGAAATTACTTCCGGGGTCCCGCAGGGGTGTGTCTTGGGGCCGCTTCTATTCTTGGCTATTGTAAATGATCTGCCAGTTAATATCTTGTCTAGGGTTCGCTTATTCGCGGATGATTGTGTGGTATACAGGGAAATAAAAAGCCATGAAGATACTACTCTTCTCCATAATGACCTCAATAGAATAAACGATTGGGCAATAGCCAACAAAATGAAAATAAATTCTCTAAAGAGCAAAGCCATCAGCTTTACAAGGAAAATAAATAAAATAGTCGCATCGTATACGTTAGGGGGTGAAACCATTCCGGAAGTTAACAAATGTAAATACCTCGGAATAACATTTAGCAGCGATCTCGGCTGGGGGGAACACGTTACAGACACAGCGGGAAAAGCATGGAGAGCGTTACACTTTGTGATGAGGGTACTAAGAAAAGGTTCTGATAAATCCAAAGAGATTGCATATAAATCACTAGTACGTCCAGTAATGGAATATGGTGCTGCATGTTGGGATCCTTACAGATTAGAACATATTAAGACGCTGGAAAAGATTAAAAAACGGGCTCTTAAGTGTTGTCGGAAAAATTCACCATTAAAATGGGACACACTCACGGACAGGAGAACGCGAATTCGATTATGCGCACAGTTCAAAACATACAGAGGTGAGCCTGCCTGGAGAGAAATAAAAAATAGGTTGCAGCCGCCAAATTACTCTTCAAGGAACGACCACTTATATAAATTGAGGGAAAGAAGGCAGAGGACGGACACTGGAAAGTTTTCTTTTCTCAATCGTACTATCAGGGACTGGAATGCTTTACCTGCAGACCTACTAAAGACTTTACCAACAACCAAAAATGTATTTAAAAATAGGCTTAAGGACCTTACTAATAAACGGTAATTATACACAGTATTTAAAGGGTGTAAATGATGTGTTGTTATTGAAGTGTTGTATCAGTGAAGAATTATGTTGTGTCAGTGAAGTGTGTTGTATCAGTGAAGAAGTATGTCGTGTCAGTGAAGTGTGTTGTGTAAGTGAAACGTGTTCCTGTCAGTGAAGCTTTATAGTTTATAGTGGCAGTGCATAGTATTTGAACAGTGAAATGTTTTTGAAGTGTTAGTGAAATCAGGATAGAATCAGTGAAATGTGTCGTAGTTCCATTGCAGTGAGTGAGTTGACAGCGAAATGAGTGTAATTTGAATGGTACTTGTGCAGATATGAACATATACTCGTGGGTTTTAGTTCGATCTAAGTTTTAAGATACAAATTAGAATATTTCAAATGTTATTTTCAGTGATCGTTTCATTTAATTTAGTATATTCCCTGTTGTTGTTGTTATTGTTGTTGTTATTATTGTTATTATTAGTATTAATTATTAGTATTATTATTAATTGTATTTTTAATGAATAAGTTTATTATTGTCATTATTGAGTGTAATTAGTTACCACTGCCACCGGGTATATACCCACTGCAGTGTGAATAAATACATACATAGTGAATAACTTGCATAAAGAACGTGGAGGATATTGGTTGTAACTGTAAGGGAGGGGGCAAGGAAATCCATACAAAAATGTAATAGCCGTCAGAAACTTGTTGATCTATAATTGGATCTCTTTCACAATGTTGCAGGAACGAGCGAATATGATCCAGAAGGCTCTGGGCTTAGACAAATCAAGAACGAACGAAGCGAAGATGAACTCTATAGTTGATGAAGCTTCCGCCAGAGACCTGTTGGCGCTGGCCAAGAAGAACTCAGTCCCTGACGAAAGTAACACCAAAGGTAAGACAGTCTATTCAGTTATTGATGGGGATGTGATAAAAATTATTACAACATGCGATATCTGATGCTGCAACCTAAAATGAATAGTCTTCTCCTTTATTTTTCCCCGAGTTCAAAAACCCATGTGACGTCAGTAAAGTCAATTAATGCCCGATGACAGGAAGGAACAAGTACAATATTATTAGATGGCGAAATATCTATATAAGCACTAAAAATTATGGGACTTTTGTTTTAAAAGAAATAGGACTACGAGATAATATTAGCAAAACACAAAATATCATTTCATGCCATATGATACGAGCTACACGCCTTGTATATATATATGTAGGAAAGTCGCAATTGTATGTTTCATGTGTGGTTTGAGTGTCTGGAAATAAATCCCACTAGTCTCAAGTTATTACTTTATGCACTCTTCAATATTCTTAATCATTCATATATTCACGTGAAGATAATTCTAAATCTAAAGTGAAATACATAATTTGTAGCTCCATTTTTTCCATATCAAGCGTGGGAGATATTACTATAAAAGATCACACTGAAGCGAAGCGAAACTCTGGCTGTTAAAGGTAAATCAAGAAGTATGACCAGATATTTTCGTAGATAGTAGCCATCGAAAAGTAAATATGGTATTGCTATTTTTTAAATATATGCTTACTCTACAGATTGTCATAAGTTCATAACTAGACTTCGTTGAATTGCCACACGCACCATGCAATCAGGTTGCCGATGTACGGTAGTATAGAGGAGGTGGGCGACCGCCCGGTCTCGTAGTATAAGCAGTTCATGTTAAGAGTTGTGACCTGTCCAAATAGAGCAGCTACAGCTAATATATACATAAGTAAGCACTTGGTTTTGCATTACTGTGGTTGGAATAGTCAAAGCTTAACATTTGTTCAGTACAGACAAGAATTCAATCAAACATACTACAATGAGAGTGTTGCTGTTCCAAATAATTGCCCCTGGAATACCCTTACCCCCGCAGCCAGTCTGACCCGTTGGGAAACGTTGTTGGATGCTGTTAATTATTATGCAGAACATTACGACAAAATAATGGGGGTAATTGATGCATTGGATAGCACAGACAGTTCCGCTGTTGCAGCTGTAAAATCATTGCCTTCTTAATAGCTATTGGAAGATATTTTGTTCATTGATTCTAATTTTAAAATCGTGCCCAAAAGCATCACCCTGTTAGTATCGTCTAAACTACAACTCTCAGAAGCCCTTAATATAGTGGATAAATTATCACAATTCGTTATCCAAAATAACAATTCACTAATTTCAGAAAAAGTGAAATATAAATTGAGAAACATTATTGCTAAAAATTCTACCTATTCACAACTTCGTATTTTAAATTATGTACCATCAGGTCACGACAAGACGTCTGAAGTTGGTGGACTAAAAAGTAGTGACTTTCCGTTCTTAAAATATGCACCTATTACATCGTGTGATGTTGAACGTACATTTTCTCAATATAAAAACTGTTTGAGTGACCATCGGAGGAGGTTACTTTGCAGTCGCTCAATAAATATGTACGTAACTCTTATCTGCAATGCACATATTCAAGGATGATGTGAGTATATTACATTAAATTTTAAGAGTTAATATATCTCACTACAAAATAATTGTGTATCTATATGTTTAGACATTTCCTACTTCAATGATCATTCATTATATTTCTTGAATGCAGGATACAGGTTTTATTGTAACCGGAGTATACTGCTCAGTGTTTACATTAGAGGCATACTCTATCCTTTCCACGCCCCCTTCTCATACAGTCTATACTGCATGCATAGTAAACCTTGCGATTCTCTTGGCAATTCCACGAAGTCTATTCATAACCAAAACTTTTAGAGTAGGCCTATGCACTGCACAACGAACCTAAAAAAAACAGTTTAATTACTAAAAGTTTTCTTGTGGAGGGACTAAATGTGAAGCGATTTACGCTTCTTGAATTAGAGAGGAATTTAAAATAATGATCTTACTGATGTCGAATGTTTATCAATAAAATTACTAGTGATATTTCAAACCATGGGAACATAAAATTACTTCCTATTTTGATTCTTCATTTCTAAGCGCACGATCTGAAAAATCTAGCAAAAAATAAATTAGCCTACTTCAGTTTGTCGAAATATCAGGAGAAACTGGAGAAATAACATCTACAGAAATGATCATGCAGCGACTACTTACAATTTAGATACAAATATAGTTGGACTCTCAGCTGGTAATACCAATACAAACTTAGGAGATTTGCACAGGATGGGTAAGTAAAATGTGTAAACTGAAATTAAATTTCACTTAAATAACAAAAACATAATAGGGCTTTGTTGTAATGCACACATTGTGGACAACTCTGCTCTGCAAAAACAGCTCTTGATACCACGTCCTTAGATGTAGAAGTATTCATACATGTGGAGTAACAGTTATTGCGTCTGGCCGCGAAACTAGGTGGCCCGGGTTCGAATCCCGGTCGGGTCAAGTTTCTTGGTTGAGGCTTTTCCGGGGTTTTCCCTCAACCTAATACGAGCAAATACTGGGTAGCTTTCGGTGCTGGACCCCGGACTCATTTCACCGGCATTATCACCTTCATTTTATTCAGACGCTAAGTAATCTGACATGCTGATACAGCGTCGTAAAATAACCCCCAAGAAAGATGTAGAAGTACTTGTTATAAAAATAGTCTACTACTTATTATATAGTCTACACTTATTCGGAGGAAACACCAAAAAATATTGTTGTGATTTTGTCGGTCAAGAATATAAGCTAATATTAAGATACGCAAATGTAATTATGACAGTCATTAATACAGCCATGCAGCAAATTATGAAACTTTGTACATCATACGAGTAATTTTTATTGTCGAAAGCTCAGTATTCTAAAGTACTTAAATCTTTTTTGAAAATAATGAAACTGAGATGTGGCTTAGCTTTGCCCATTCACAATCTTCACTTTTCAGCGAAACAATAGGAATAACTGAAGGTGATAAATGTGTAACAGAATCAGCCTTAGCTGTAAAAAGTCTAATGTCAAACTTGTAAACATGGCGTGACAAACATTTCCTACCGTACCACACTTAGTAAAGACGTTCCTCGGACAATTAGTTGAAGATGGGGAAATTACTATGGATATTTATTTAGATACATAGCTAAGTCATAAATCATAAATTTTTATGATAATACCATACCTTATTTAGAGGTATGGAAGAAACACAACGAAGATTTATTACATCTGCACTGCATTCTACTAAAGAAAATATCTGATAGAGACAGTTTTAGGAGTGAAATTCAGTTCCTTTCTTCCAAATGCGACATCTTAATCATAAATGAGGATGAATTCATCGATGAATTTACCTGTTTAAGACAATATTTAGAACAAAAAGAAACTGGATGGTTGAGATCAATTTCCACATAAAAATAGAAAAAAAAAGCCAGAGGCTTTTATGAATTTTCAAAAGAAAGCTGTCTCTCATACAAACTTAAAATATATATATGAACTGCTTATGTGCCTATCGGTCAGAAGTTCATCAGTCGAAAGAATCTTTCCCGAATGAATTGTCTGATTCGAAGTAAAGTCTAGATTTAATGTACAGATAGTGTGAGTCATTTTAGGAGTGAAATATAACATTGAATTGCTATGTGAAGCGTTCAGTGAAAACTTTCATCTAACCATTAGGTTTTGGGGTAAATTCATTCATCAGAAAAACATCACGCATTGGGTATAAGAATGTAACAGGTAGGCTACATAAAATAAAGACTTGGCCCAGTTTCACCAACCATTGTTAAATATTTAACATGTCGTTAAGGCAGTTTAACAGTAAACTTATCGGAAGAGATGTTTCATCAACTGTTGTTACTGCTAACATCATGTTAAACCCACTGTTAAATTAAAATGCCATATTCCCGGAGTTAAATCCTTAACGTCCTGTTACAGCGTGAATCATGGCTGCCAGAGAACATATGTTACACGCCGCATTATTATATCGAGATACATTTGGGCTATTCCATCTCAAATCGACCGAAATATAGAGAAAATTGACCTTGCAATTTTTAAATACAATGAAACTTTTTCTGTGCGTAGACAACTGTGATATAATGCTTTGTGCAAAGTTTGAGGCATCAGAACTTAATAGTGTTTAAATTAATAATATTTAAATTTATCGTATTTTCATAAAATTAGCAACTTTAAACTGTTGTGGCTCCGAAACCCTTTCACCCAATCATCAAAATCATGGTTTATTTTGATGCTGAGAAGTTAAAGTTTATATTGACATGTAAACAGTTTTTCTTACTTTTTATGGAAATGGAGAAATTGAGATTTTTCTTCATTACGACGCCTTTGGCAACGAAAAAATATTTTAAAAATATATGGTTAGATTCCGCATTGAAAGTACAAATAAACACATATTTTTTACTGGTGGTACGTTGATAAGAAAGTATTGAAAATATCAAATAAAGAAAATAAATAGTACGCGCGTGAACTAACCAGCTGACTGTGATGCGAGAGGTAGTCGAGACAAGCAAGGCCAGGAGACATAAACACGTGATGTTTCCTCTAGCAGTCGTGGCTGGGCTAGCTTTATCACAAGTTTTCATAAACACAGGAGAAAAATGACGCCCAATGCTCGCTTATCTACAGCTCTCGGCCATTGCGCCGTTCAAGTCTAGGCGTGTGAAAATAATCTATTTAATACTCTCGAAACTTATTGCCGTACCACTAAGCAAACAATGCCGAATCCCTCTTAATACTGCAAGGTTTTTTCTCAATATTTTTTTACATTTTTACAAATGATCAAAAAGCCTAAAAACAAGTAAATTAGATTATCTGGCTCTCTGTATACAATAAAAATAAGTATTACTTCTTATCTTAACCTACTAAATGTCAGCTTCAAAATGAGCTCCCGTTCAATGTTCTGCAGTAAATGGTTCCAGAGTTCTGAGCGCTGAAAGAGGCTTGTTTTTATAAAATACGCTAAGTTTGTCGCTCAATAATACGAAAACCGTTTGACTTACGATAGCATATTTTTTTAAAATGCACTCCCCTCAGCACCTTGTATAAGTAGGGAAAAAATTAGAGTATAAAAAAATGCGAGGTTTTTTACTGATCGATTTCATATGGAATAGCCCATTTGCAGTGAAAACAATTAGCTGCAATCACTACTTCAGCATTTTTAATTATTGAGAATATGTGTTCATAAATACTAAAATGATTCACATTAATATTAGCACTGCATCCACAGTAAAGAGAAGATATGTGCTTATGCCTTATTAACGTAGGCATTTCTGTGATTATTATTTCGTATTAATACTCAGATATAATTGCAGATTTTCAAAACGATATTTCTTTATTTCACTGATTTAACAGTTCACATGTAATTATGACCAATGACGTGTAAAGATATGTTATATATATAGGGCCTATATAAGATATGAAAATAATGTTAACGCTTACCATTGTAGTATTCAGCATCACAATTATTTGAATAATTGAAAGAATCTTCGTGCAAATATCAACGTTTATGTATTTCCATCATAGAATACAAATTCATATACAGTAGTATTAAATGAATATCTTTCGTTTGTTGTGCAAGGCCGCCTTAAATAAACACAGTCATTTCTTTTCATTTTATTATATTGGTCTGAGGCGACACTGACATAAACGCGTTGTTATTTTAAAATTCATATATATATATATCGTTAATTACTAGTCCTATCAAAATTTTCCATAGAATAAAACTTGTCGGAAACGTGATTACTTACGCATATAATATTATTATGATGTACCGAAGTACATATGATATTTCCGTGCATAAGTAATCACTTGGGGCGCTATTCATAGACATTTTGCTAGCCCGTGCTACAAGCGTGCTAAACTAGCTCCGGCTATCGACTGATTACTTGTACAGGGTTCATATTATATCATATCGCTAACACTAGTTCATGGATACGAAAAGAGTTAGTTCGCTGATCATCCACCGGAAGCCTGCGCTAAGAATGTCTACAAATATGGCCCTTACTGAGCCAAGACGGCGCTCATTCCGTCGGATCCCGGCCACTTAAACACTCGTAATGAGTGCACCTCTGTACATAGTGCGTTGGGCATTGTGCCACTGTCACATAATCTGTGACACAGTAAATGAGGGTAGGCCACCAAAGGGAAACAAGAGAGGTAGAATTTAAACTGCGAGGATTCGAACCGGCATCGGAACTGGAATCCGGTGTGGCTTAATGGATAAAGCGTCACCACGTAGAGCTGAAAACCCGGGTTCGAGTCCCGGTCCAAAGAGAATTTTTCTCTCTTCTATCCATCCCTCATCATAATTAACAATAGGTATCTCAGTCATAACGTCATAATCAGTCTGAGCTAAAAGGAACCAAGTCACTTTTCACAACTTTTCAGAAGGAACAAATAACACAAATGTATATATTTTTATATGAATATTTTTGTGTTATAGAAGGCCAAAGAACATTTAAAAGTCTGACTTAATTCCTTCTTCCACCGTTCGATGTGCATGACATCTGTTATTCAAATGGTTGCATAACCCAAAAACTGCATATTTTGACTTAGTTCCTTTTAGTTCCGACCGATTGTAATATGACTATTTGATCTTGGAAGCATCCGTTTTTGGTCCAAGGATACTTCATTTAACATTTTTCTAATTTAGTCTTGATTACATTCCTTAACAAATCACTCCAAATCAATATGATTATAACGTGGATTGTGTACGAAGATAATTTGTTGTGTTCGCCACATTGTGCATAATTGCTTACTTAAATAATAACAAATGAAAATTAACATGGTACATAAATGTTAGTTTAATAACTGTAGGACACAAATGTGGGTAAATGATGAGCACAGGAACGCCATTTCATGGCACTTTGTAAAATGACTCAGTTAATCTATAAAACCAGCGGCTCCAATGAGCTCCAAGGTAAAATACTAATTTTTACTTTTTTGTATTTTATTTTTTGTCACGTTAACATCCGTAAAAATACGATCGTAGACAAAAAAGTAAAATGTAGTAAAAATTAATGCTTTATGTGGCCCAAATAACGTTTAAGTAAACATTATCGTAGCTCGCCCAAAAATTATTCCATCTCTGACTTTCATTTCTTCATAAATAAAAACAACACAAATCAGACATCAGTTTTATTACGTTCAAATGTCATTCAATTTAACTGCATATGCTTTACACGTCTTTAGTTTCGACAGTATGTAAAGTTTTCTGTGCGTAAGAAACTATTTTAGTCCTACTTTGTGATCCATTTCTGCCCAGTCCTCGATTCATGCAACAGCTTCTTTAATGATATAAAGCCTATGTAATCTAGAGGAACTACACATTCCAATGATGAAAAAACTGTATAGATCAGCTAAATAGTTTCTGAGATTGCCTCATAAAATACCCTCTCTGTATATATATTAGTATATATGCATATCATAAAATACAATTATTTTCGTATAAAAAGGGTTATTGAATGAATATTCTGCGATCGTTGTGCAAGGCCGCCTTAAATAAACGCAGAGTCATTTGTTGTATATTTATTACTCGTATATTATTCTGACTGACAGTGAGACGGTACTGACATAAAAGCATTGTTATTTTAAAACCCATATATCTCGTTCAATAACAGTCCTATCAAAATTTTACATTGAACAAAATTGGTCGGAAACGTTTTCAAAGCAACTTTTGTTATGTAGGCTAACATTCTCATAAAAATCAATAATAAGCTAGTTATTTCGATTTATTTACTTCAGGCCCCCTTATAAACCCTCCTTTAAAGATAGTAGGCCTATCAGCATTAAATCGAGAAAAATTCGTTCCGGCACCGGGAATCGAACCCGGGACCCCTCAGCTCTGCGAACTGAGAGCTCTTTCCAACTGAGCTATGCCGGAACACGATCCACGGTGCCGATCGAACTCCTCTCATTGTATTGTTTTACGGCCTACTACCTGCATTTAAACCTATGTAAGCCAATATGCAGGAGCGCATATTTAAATGACCTCATATAATGAATATTTGATGTATTAAATGTTAACAGTTATCACAAACTGTTGTTGAATATGGCCATAAAAGTCATTTAAGTATGCGCTCCTGCATATTGATTTACATAGGTTTAAATGCAGGTAGTAGGCCGTAAAACAGTATAGGAGTTCGACCGGCACCGTGGATTGTGTCCCGGCATAGCTCAGTTGGAAAGAGCCCTCAGCGCGCAGAGCTGAGAGGTCCCGGGTTCGATTCCCGGTGCCGGAACGAATTTTTCTCGATTTAATGGTGATAATACACATTGACTACCTCATAGTAGTCGTGTTAATATTCAATGAGGATGGCGAGACCTCATATAATGAATATTTGATAGTAGGCCTATGTTGAATGCCACATAGCCTAGAATATAAGTGGGAACTAACTTATTTTAAATGTATCAATTTTCATAGACATCGGTTTAGCCATTATCGAGTGGAAAGGAAACAAACACAGAGACAGACAGACAGACATACAAACAAAAATTAAAAAAAATTGCGATTTTCGGTTTCAAGATAGTTAATTACGTATGTTTACACTAATTATTTTTGTAAAAGCGAAAATTACTAGAAAAAATTTTGGTTACAATTTTATTAATAGTAGATAGATTTATTTCCAGACGTTTGAGATGGGCAGAACATTTATCACGTATGGACTAATCCAGAAATGCATATAGAGTGTTAATTAGAAGTCTGGAGGGAAAAAGTCCTCCTTTGGTAGGCCGAGACATAGATGGGAAGATAATATAAAATGGATTTGAGAGAGGTGGGACATGATGGTAGAGACTGGATTAATCTTGCTCAGGATAGGACCAATGGCGGGCTTATGTAAGGGCGGCAATGCACCTGCCATTTGTAAGTAAGTAATATTTATTTATTTATTTATTTATTTTTACCTCTGATTGAGGTTGTGGCCGATATGTAGATCTATTATCAAGCAGTACATCTCACTTGAAGTTATGTTAGGAGGAAAGATATTGCTTGTATACATATGAAGTCTGATTACTGTAATATGTAACTAGTCAGCGACGTATACAGTGGAGGGCGAAAGGAACTGACCAGCTTATTCCATTATCTCCTGGCTTAGTTGCATCATGAGTGGTGCTTTATTGGTGTCACTTATGAGCAGGGAAAGGATTTATATGTAAATACATATTTACTTATAAAGCTAATATAATTTATATTTTGCATTATCTTTATGTTTCACAATGTGTAGGGTTGAAAAATCCTACTTTTATTTTCCATATTTTTCCATATTTTAGAGTTTAGTACATATTTTCGTTAATTTCCATATATTTTCCATATTTCATATAAAACAGTCCATATTATATTAGGTTTAACAATAAAACAAAACAAAATTCCATTAACTTTTAAAAATACATTTCAACAATAGAGATTTAAACACATGTTCAGTAATCCCTTTAACATCAGAGTTATTTGAAAATTAGCAGTCCTATCAACAATGGGAAAGTAAGTTACAAAACTGTATTAATTTAATTTAAAATTTTTAACAGACTTCAGTTGTGCAGCTCAACAGTTAAATGCCAGTCAGAGTACACATAGGTTCAGTTTTGTAAATCATACTATAAAGACGGTAAATATGCCAAAAGTACGTCATTCAGTCAATTTAAAATCAAAACTAACAAGTTACATTTCAGAATTTAAAGAAGATGGTTTATCAACTGACAATAAAATATTATTTTGTAATTTGTGTCAGTGTGCAGTATCATCTACACAAAAGTTCCTGGTGCAACAACACATTACAACTAGTAAACATCAGGCCAACAAACAACTAAATTCCAAGCAGAGACAATTGTTTTTAACACAACCAACAACATCGAATGTAAGATCTGAGTTTAACATCGACCTGTGCCGTTCTCTCATCTCTGCTGATATTCCTCTCTACAAACTAAAGAATAAGGTCTTCAGGGAATTCCTTGAAAAATATACTCAACATACAATCCCGGATGAGTCAACACTTAGGAAGACGTATGCTCCATCCATCTACGATGAGACAATACAGAAGATAAGAGATGAAATTAAAGATAGTTCAATTTGGGTTTCCATTGATGAGACTCCCGACAAAGAAGGTAGACTTGTTGGTAATGTAGTTATCGGTTTGTTAAGTGAACAATATTCTGAACGAATTCTTTTACATTGTGATGTTCTAGAAAAGTGCAATAACAAAACTATAGTTAAACTGTTCAACGAAGCTATGGGTATCCTGTGGCCAAAGGGTATTATGTACGATAATGTGTTATTCTTTATTAGCGATGCTGCCCCTTATATGGTCAAAGCTGGACAAGCATTATCTGTTGTATATCCTAAATTGACTCATTTTACTTGTGTGGCGCATGCATTTCATCGTGTGGCAGAAGTGGTCAGAGACAATTTCCCTAAAGTAGATTTGTTGATTTCATCAGTGAAAAAAGTATTTCTCAAAGCTCCCAGTAGAGTTAACGTGTTGAAAGAAATGTACCCTGAAATTCCATTGCCACCAAAGCCAATTTTAACTAGATGGGGTACATGGCTAGAAGCAGTTGAATATTATGCCGAACATATAGACTCTATTAACAATGTTCTCCTTGCATTGGACTCTGAAGATGCAGTCTCAATTGATACTGCGAAAACAGTTACCTGTGACATAAGTGTGAAGAATGACTTAGCTCACATTCAGCATACATTTTCATGCATCATAAAAACGCTCAAAAGTCTCCAAAATAGGCACCTTTCACTATCTGAAAGTTTTGAAATTATAAATAGTACTGTGGAACAACTGAATCGTGGTAGAGGTAAAGTTGCAGATGCAGTAAGAGCTAAGGTGGACACTGTACTTTCAAAAAACCCTGGATATGAAGAACTACAAAAGGTTGTTGCTGTGATGAGTGGTGAATCAACAGTGAAGATTAACTTGGACTTATCCCCAGCAGACATTGTGAAATTGAATTATGTACCAGTTACTTCTTGTGACGTCGAACGCTCTTTTAGTCAGTATAAATCTATCCTCAGAGACAATAGAAGAAGATTCACTTTTCAGCACTTGAAAGAAATGTTTGTAACCTATTGTTATGGTAACAGACAATAAAAATTGTGTTTTGTTGAAACTACATTGGAAGATAAGGTACGTCCATTATATTTTTTGTTTAGTTTGATTAAAATGTACCAATATTTAACGTACATAGTCATTTTTTTATAATTTTAAGTCCATATTTAATTCCATATTTTGGTAAAAATCCATATTTAATTCCATATTTTGGTAAAAATAACTACATATATATTTACATATTTCATATATTTTTAGTCCATATAAATCCGTTCCCTGCTTATGAGGTTCAGACCTGTCTTCGGACAGTTTACTAAAAACAACTACTTATGTATTTATGTATTTATCTACAGAGCGGGCTAGCGGAGTGGTAGAGGGATAGTCTTGCATTCGGGAGGTCCGGAGTTCGATCCCAGAAGACGGTAATCCTAACTGAGGTTTTCCATGGTTTCCTCAGTTATTTCCAGGCAAATGCGGGGATTGTACCTCTTGAAAGTCCGGCCATGGACGACGATCCTTCCCTTAATCCTTTCATATGTGTGAGTGAATGCTGTGTAAATGTCTGAAATGTTTGTGTTGTATCGGAGGTGCCCTGGCATTGAGCTGCTCCTTCATCCGGGGAGGCCCTCCATGTCCTTGTGTCATCAAAAAAGTATGTGTGTGATCCAATAAATTAATCCCTCTCCCTACAGGTCGCGTCCCTGTAAGGCACGTGTGGCGTGGGTCGTATAAATGAATCTAAAAGGGAGAGATTAAACTAAGGGCGAGAAAGAAATAAAGAAACAAGGAAACAAAGAAACAAACAAACAAACAAAGGAAATTTATTTATCTATTATGTTTAATTGTTAATTAGTTACGGTACTTAAAAACTTGGTCTATCTATCTATCTATCTATCTGTCTGTCTGTCTGTCTGTCTGTCTGTCTGTCTATCTATGAGGGACCGATGGCGGACTCATGTGATGGTGGCAATGAACTTCCGGGTTCTCTAAAAGCTATAAGTATGTAAGAAATTTGTGATAGCTACAGATAGTATACGGCGAGATTAGGTCGAGGATTAGCCATAGATTACCTGCCGGTTAGGGAAAACCTCGAAAAAATCCAATTAGGTAATCAACCCAACCGGGAATGGAACCCACGCCCGAGCGCAGCTCTGGATTAGGAAACAATTGTGCCAGTCATCTGAGCTATGCAGGTGGCTGACTGTAAAATAAAAAGGTGTGGTAGTATTTCCCAGCAAACTCTTTTCAACACGTTCCTCGTTTATCTAGCAGTCTGAGGTCGAGCACTGTCATGGAGTAAAATCACTTTCCTTATCAACATTCCTGGACTTATGTTTTCTTTTTTGTCTGGGATGTCCGAGGTCTATATAGGACTAGACATTGATCAATTCTCCATTTTGCAAACATAATTGGTGTAAACATATACAATTAGCTATCCTGAGACCGAAAATCGCATTTTTGAAATTTTTGTTTGTATGTCTGTCTGTGTGTATATTTCTTACCCTTTTACTCGAAAGTGGCTGCACTGATTTCTATGAAAATTGGTATGTGCGAAAAGTTAGTTCCCACTTAGATTTTAGGCTATATGGCATTCAGAATAAAAAGGGAGGTCATAAGGGAGTCTGAATTAAATAAATAGAAATATCTAGCTTATTATTGATTTTAATGGAATGTTACATCACAAAATTTGTCTAAAATTCTTTCCGTCAAGTTTTGTTCTGTGCAAGATATTGATAGGACTGTTATTTAACGAGATAAATCAATTTTAATATAATAATGCTTTTAAGTCAGTATTCCCTGTTAGACTAATACACGAGTAAAAAATATATACGCACAACAAATGACTCTTACTTTATTTAAGGCTGCCTTGCACAACAATCGGAAAATGATGATTTAACAACTCTTTTTATACTAATCAGTCCATTCTTCGTAATTCATATAGGGTCATTTCATTTAGTGATCTGCTCAAGGGCAGGTCTTTCACTTCAAACCCAGCTTTCTCAAATCTTTCCTATTTTCTGCCTTCCTCTTTGTTTCTTCATATGATCCATATATCTTAATGTCGTCTATCATCTGATATCTTCTTCTGCCCTGAACTCTTATCTTGTTCACCATTCCTTCCAGTACATCCTTCAGTAGGCAGTTCTTTCCTCAATCAGTGACCCAACCAATTCCTTTACCTCTCCCTGATCAGTTTCGGCATCATTCTTTCTTCACCCACTCTTTCCAACACAACTTCATTTCTTATTCTGTCTGTCCACTTCACACTTTCCATTCTCCTCCATATCCACATTTCAAATGCTTCTATTCGCTTTTTTCACTTCGTTGTAATGTCCATGATTCTGCTCCATACAATGCCACACTCCATACAAAGCACTTCACTAGTCTCTTCCATAGTTCTTTTTCCAGAGCTCCGCAGAAGATGCTCCTTTTTCTATTAAAAGCTTCCTTGGCTATTGTTATCCTCCTTCTGAATTCTTGGCAGCAGCTCATGTTACTGCTTATAATACACACCAAGTATTTGAAGCTGTCCACTTGCTCTACTGCCTCATTTAGAATTCAAAAGTTTATCTTCTGTATTTTTCTACCTATGACCAGGATTTTTGCCTTATTTGCATATATCTTCATCCCATACTGCTCACAGCTGTCATTTATCTCCAGTAGCATATCCTTTAGTATCATTTCCTATTCTGCTAACAACACCATATGATCAGCAAATTTTACGCATTTTATTCTTCTTCTTCCTCCTGCTGTCACTCCTCCCATGTTCTGAAAGCAGCTCTTTACTAAATCGTCCAAGTAGATGTTGAACAGGGTAAGTGATAAAGGACATCCTTGATGTACTCCTTTCCCAATTTCACCTCCTTCTGACAATTCTTCTCCTGGCATGACTTTCACTCGTTTCATATAAAGATTACTGAACAGTCTTTTCTCTTTCTAATCCACACCAATTTTCTTTAGAATCCCCATCAGTTTATTCTAATCCACTTTGTCAAAAGCATTTTCTAGGTCCACGAATACTACATACACTTCTTTATTCTTTTCTAGGTATCTTTCGCCGATTGTCCGTAGCAGTCCAATTGTATCTCTCGTACCTTTTCCCTTACTGAAGCCAAACTGCTCTTCTCCCAACTGTTTTTCCATCTTAGAATGTAAACGTCGATTCAGTATTCGCAAGAGAATCTTCACCGAGTACGATATTATGCTGATAGTCCTGAACTTGTTACATTTCTTGGCATTATTTTTCTTCTGTGTTGGAATCAACACTGTCTCCTTAAAATCATATAGGGTAAAGGTTGGTAATTTTGTGATATCTGTAATATTGTGATAATTCTTTTTGAGAATTCATTTCAATTTTCTGAGCGAGAGGAAGATTGGTTTTTTCGTATTAAGGAAATGTTCGTGGACAAGTGTCTGCACAAAACCGGTCCTTCTCTCGCTCGGTATAAATGTAATCATTTCTCACAAAAGAACTATCACAACGTTACCAATCTTTACCCTACATGTATGTGTTTGTCTATACTACAAATGTAATTAAAAGAGAGAGTGTTTGTGTGTTTACATAAGGTAATCGCAGAAATTATTATTTAACCGATTTGGATAGTTCTTTCATCATTGGAAAGTGTAGTTCCTTTAGAGTTTAGATGGATATAGACTTTGTCATTACAGAAGCTCATGAGTGAATCGAGGACTGAATACTTAATAAGACTGGACTGAACAGATCTTTATGCACAGAAAACTTTATATACAGTACTGTCAAAACTAGGATGAAGAGCGATATGTAGTTAAATTTAATATTAGTTGCAGGTACTAAAATTTGATGGCTGACTTACGACTCGTACATTGCGTTTGTTCATGAACAAATGAAAATCAGAGGTGGAATAATTTACAAATATACAAGCGGCAGTCGGTCTCGGTAGCGCAGTTGGTACAGCGCTGGTCTTCTGTGCTCGAGGTTGAGGATTCGATCCCGGCCCAGGTCGATGGCATTTGAGTGTCCTTAAATGTGACAAGCTCATGTCAGTAGATTCACTGGCATGTAAAATAACTCCTGCGGGACAAAATTCCGGCACACCGGCGACGCGACGCTGATATAACCTGGGCAGTTACGAGCGTCGTTAAATAAAGCACAATTTAATTTTTTACAAGCGGCACATATTAACTATTAATTATTCAGTAAGATACCAGTAGGCTACATATTTTTATTGCTTAATTACATACTTGGGTGAGCGATAATGCATATTTAAATTTTATTTGGTCCAAATAAAATATTAATTTTTACTATACAGTATTTTATTTTATTTTTTTATTTTTTTGTCCATGGAATATAATCGTATTTTTTCGACTATTGTAAAAGACGAATATTTCCCCTGGTCCAAAAATAAAATAAAAATGGCGTAAGAATTAGTATTTTACCTTAGAGCTCACTGGAGCTGTTCATTTGATGGATTATCCAAGTCATTTTACAAACTGCCATAAAATGGCGTTCTTGTGCTCATCATTTACCCACATTTGTTTTCTGTGGTTCTTAAAATAATATGTATGTAGCACCATGTTAACTTTATTGTGTGTAGGCGGCCTCGGTAGCGTAGTCGGTATAGCTCTGGCCTTGTGTGCTCGAGGTTGCGAGTTCGATCCAGACCCCGGTCGATGGTATTTAAGTGTGTTTAAATGCGATAGGCTCATGTCAGTAGATTTACTGGCATGTAAAAGAACTACTTCGGAACAAAATTTCGGCACACCAGCGACGCTGATGTAACCTCTACAGTTGCGAGCGTCATTAAATGAACCATATTTTTTTTAGAACTTTATTGTGTTTTTATTTACGTAAGCAAAGATGTGCAATGTGGCCAACACAATCATGGCAGGTATACCAACCACTCTTACAGAAAGTCTATAATTGTTGCCAATATCCCTAAAGTGAACTCCGTGCGACAACTCTGTTGCATATAGTAAGCCTCGGTCAACTGTCATTTGAACGAACCACATACAGTATTTTTATCGATATTAAAAGAGTGAAAAGGATGCATCTACCTAATCGTAAGCTATCACTGCTCGCTGCGCTCAAAGTCAATAATGTGTCCTTTACAGACTATCTGTACTTGTATTTCGGATTTTATTTTCAAATATTTTGAAGTGTAATGTCTTATTCAACAATCACTCGTAGGACAGATGAAAGGTTTAGTTACACTGACGTCATTCGGCTTTAGTTGCCTTGGAAACACTTACGTTATATGCGATCAACTCAACAATGTGAACGAGTTGATTGCTATACACAGGAGAAGTCTGCATTATGTAATCTACTTGGAAGAGTTTATCTTAATCCAAGAGAGAAATAACTACAGAATACGTACAAAAGAAGAAAATCGTTTTTTGCTTATGTATCTTGTAATGTACAACTAAACATCTCTGATGTAATGTGATCAAACGGTTATGATGAAATATTGATGCTGTGGCGGGTGACTTTAATATTTACATATCTAAACCTGAAAATGAGGACCGCCATGGTGGCTCAGTGTAGAGTGCTAGACTTTTAAGCCAGGGGACTCGAGTTCAAATCTAGCTCTATCTTGAATTTACGACTAATGTTGGGCAAGCCCGTAGTCCAAGTAATACAGGGGTTTTATTCGGGTACTTCTTTCACCTGTGAAATACCAACAATTCTCCATCATTATTAATTACGGGTGCAAAATGGACCAACAGCCTGTGATGCACTCTGAATAGTCAATGATAAACAAAATATTCTGCGCTTGTCGGCATCTATGAGTCCGGTCGTAGAGCAGCGAATAAGGACAAATTATGGACCCTGACATTAAAAAAAAAAATGAAAATAACAGTTTCTAAAGAACATTAAAACACTTGAACTTGGATGTAATTTCAAATCCAAATTGATTATTGCATTGATATGGTGTTTTCGAGAAATGTTTATTGTCTTGACTGTATGAATAATGTGTACAGGTATTATTTCAGTTGTCACAGACCAATTTTAACCAATATAACACAAATAACTCACAGAAAATGTTCTACAAGTCAACTTCAAGAGATCATTCAATAGTTGAACAAAATGCTCTGGATATACTCATGGTAAGTCCATACCTGTGGAGTAACGGTCAGCGCGTCTGGCCACGAAACCAGATGGCTCGGGTTCGAATCCCTGTCGGAGCAAGTTACCAGGTTGAGGTTTTTCCAGGGTTTTCCCTCAATCCAATACGAGCAAATGCTGGGTGACTTTTGGTGCTGGACCCCGGACTCATTTCACCAGCATTATCACCTTCATTTCATTCAGACGCTAAATAACTTTAGATGTTGATACAGCGTCGTAAAATAACCCAATTTAAAAAAAAAAACTCATGATAAGGGTTTTGTTTAATAAAGACACTCTTATATTTTACAGTAAACTATATTTATCCTAATTCCATTACCCTATGTATAGACATTACACGCAATCATAGGAATTTCCTCAATTTCTCTGTCACTTTATTTTAGAAGGTTTCAATTTTTTATGTATTATGACGCTAAAAAGACAATTTTGAAATTTTCATTACCCTTCATATCAATATAATGAATTGATATGTTGATAATCTGTCTGTCTGTTTATCTGTCAGAGTCAAGCGAATTTTGTTTATCTGTTTAATATTACCTCCATACCCAGTACCTAACACTCAATTCATTACAAAATTATGGACGAGAAAATAATATATATTTTTTTCTAAACAATTCATCATCATCATCATCCACTTCATGGCTTGGGTCCAATTGGCTCGTTCCGGTTCCAAACTAGTTATTGAACTGGTTGCTCCATTGTTTTTCTGGGTGTTCTCTACTCCTTTTTCCTCTTCTTGGGTTATAATTGAATAGGAAATGATGCAACCTAGATCCATCCATCCTTAAAACATGATTTAAATATTCTTATTCTTACTTTATAGCTAATTCTTTTATTCAAATTGAAAATGTTGAGTTCTGACCGTATATCTACGTTAGGGATTTTGTCTGTGAGTTTTTTACCTACAGCTGAACGTAAAAATTTCATTTCGGCAAACTGTATTCTTTCTTTTAGTTTCCTTGTTTAGGTACAACATTCGGATCCATATAGCAGCATCGGGACTGCCATTATTTTAAAAATTTTAGTAATGTCTCCATTCTTGTTATATGAAGAAGGGTTCTTTTTAAAGTACCACATAGTCCTTGAAATGATGCTATTTTTGTTTCAGTGTGTAACTGTTTGAGGATGCTCATATTATAGCCTAGATATTTTAAAATAACTTTGTCTACAGTAGTCATTCAATATTATTTTACTTCATATTGGATTTTTCACGCATAATACCATTATTTTAGATTTCTCTTGTGATATATTTAGATTATATTTCTTCATTGTTTTAGATAACATGTACAGTATGTTGCTATTTGAAGATCATCTTCGTTGTAGGCTAGTATTGATTGATCATCTGCGAAAAGTAAGATCAACAAATATGTCTCGTCCTCAAAAGGTAAGTTATCCTGCCAATCTCTGATGGCATGGTCTAAATATATATTAAATAAAATGGGAGACAGAGGGCAACCTTGTCTAACTCCTTGATTTATAACATTTTTATTTTTACTCCTTAAGACCCCAGTCGATACAATAATATTGGTTTCCTTATATATAAAAGACTCTGTTATAAAATGTTGTGGGAAGACTTTAATATGTAACATTTCCCGTAAAAGATTTCTTCGGACCATATCAATGCGTGTGGCCGCGAAACCAGGTGGCCCGGGTTCAAATCCCGGTCGGGGCAAGTTATCTGGTTGAGATTTTTTCCGGGGTTTTCCCTCAACCCAATACGAGCAAATGCTGGGCAACTTTCGGTGCTGGACCCCGGACTCATTTCACCGGCATTATCACCTTCATTTCATTCAGGCGCTAAATAACCTAGATGTTGATACAGCGTCGTAAAATAACCCAATAAAAATCATGTCAAACACTTTAATATAATCAATAAAACAGATGTAAGTAGGAAGTTTGAACTCTTTCCTCTTTTCTCTTAATTATTGCTGCAGTGAAAAGATACAATCTGTACATCAGCGTCCTTTACGGAATCCATTTTGTGCTTCTAATAAATATAGTTCAGTTATACATCTCACCCGATTAGTCATGATAATAATAATAATCCGTGGCGCTACAGCCCGTGAAGGGCCTAGACCGACCAGCCGGCTGCTGGTCTCACGCCCACATGTCGAAGCAGAGGTGGACGATCATCCAACCAGAATGGAGGTATCGTGTGGTTAGCACGATGATCCCCCCAGCCGTTATAGCTGGTATTCGCAACCGGATTTCGCTACTTATCGTAGCTCCCCCAAGTGCATCACGATGCTGGGTGGGCACCGGTCCCATACACTGGCCGAAATTTCATGAGAAAATTTCTTCCCCCATGAGGACTCGAACCAGCGCGCATTCCGTAACGCGAGTCCTTGGCAGGATGCCTTAGACCGCGACGCCACGGCGCGGGACCGATTAGTTATGATAGCATACAGTATATCTTATATACAGTAGTTACAAGACTTATCCTTCTATAATTTTCACATCTTTTGCGGTCTTCTTTTTTGAAGATGAACACTGCAATAGCTGAGTTCCATTTCTCCGGAACTGTACCACTTTTCCAACATAAATTTAGCAATGCTAGTAACTTTAAAAGAAAACAAGTCGCAGCAGTTTTAAATAGTTCTCCATTTATACCATCTACTCCTGGTGTCTTCCTCTCTTGAATGTTATTAATGACTTCTAATAGCTTCGGAATATGTATGATAAGACTATCTTGTGTTAAATTCTAACGTATGGGTCATCCTCAGAACTGGTCGTTGTTGGTCTTGGCGTCTCTTGTTTTGTTCCTGTGAGGGTGTGTTCGTGTGGTATAATGTAGAGTCAAAGAACACTCCTTCACAGGAAACAAAACAAGAGACATATTCCGAAGTGATACAGTGTTAAAAGTTGTGTAATCAAGATGTAGGCCTATGTTCTAATAACTCCTTCAAATCAAAAGAGTCTATATTTTCGTCATTTGCTGCCAACGAAAATGTTGTAGATCCTTTCTGATTACCTGTTCACAGATCTGTGTAAAAATGTTCCCATGTTCTTAATGCTATAGGATTTAATTGTCCTTTACCTCTTTCTGATTTATTCGACTCTTTTTAAGCTTTATCCATTGATTGATATCCATGTGTATCGGATTCAAGATTTGCAACAAAGGAATCCCAATGTTGTCTTTTTAATTTCCTTATTTCTCCCTTTGTTACACCTGATAATCTTTTATATTCGATCTTATCAGATATATCTCTAGTACTTAGAAATTTTAAGTAGGCACTCTCCTTGTCTTTGATAAGTTGTTTTAATTCTTCTTTCCAAATCCTTATTCCTCCACTAGATTTTCTTTTTTCTTCTCTTGCCCAAGACTTCATTTGCTGTTTCCAGTAGAATACCCTTAAAAGAATTTCCCAGTCCCTTTCCACAGTGTGAGAAAGAGTAATCTCTTGTACATATTTTGTTAATCTTGTTTGGTAGAGACATTTTATACTTTCATCTTTTAAGAGACGAACTTTAAAAACTTCTCCAGTTGGGTTGCTTGTTTCCTATATTTCACCCATTTCTATGGTATTAGTATCCTACATATTACTAGATAATGGGCCGACGATATATCCTTCCCCCTATATACTCTTATATCTAGTATTAGTGGTACACACTTTGCTTTACTGCAACATAATCTACCAATGATTGGGATCCTCTTGCCGCCCAAGTATTTTGTGGATGTCACGATGTTTAAAAAAGTATTTGTTAGCCGTATTTCATTAAATGAACAAAAATCGATCAATCTTTTCCCACTTTTATTAATGCTGCTTTCTCCATAAGAGCCCACTAGTCCCCTAATTGGCATATTTCCAACTCGGGCATTATAATCCCCAGCTATTATAATGTAATTTGTTTTATTAATGTTGTCATAATGGTCCTGTAAATTGCTATAAAATACTCCAGATAGATCTGTCTTACGCTCTTCAGGCCCATATATCCCAATTAAAGCTAGGTATCCTCTTTCAACTTTAAGTCTTATGCTTATTACTCTGTCAGTTACCCAAGTATAACTATTAATACTATTACTCCAAATTTTCCTTAAAAATATAGCTACTCCTGATGATTATCCTTTCTTTCTGTCTACTCCACTATATATCATTATGTACTCCTTTAAATCCATACTTCTCCTATTCTTTTTCTTCGTTTCAGATATTACTGCAAGATCTATATTCACATCTTTTACTTCTTTTTCTAATTCCATGTCTTTGTGGCAGAGGCCTCTCACATTCCATGTCCCAATCTTTAGTGTTTCCGCAATCCGAGAGTCATTTTTCCTAATCCATTGCTGAGGTTAGTTTCCAAGATTAGCAATCTGGCAATTCTTAGTTTGGAACTTTTGAGTAAAGTATTTTTACATGTATGGGGACCAACCCAACCTGGAGGACCAGGATAATTTTCTGTGGTGGTTTCCTTCCCTTAGAAGATTGCGTTCACTATGGTTAAGGAATTTCTTTTACCCCCTCGTAACCCTGAGAAAGGGACCCTTACCAGGTGCTACCCATCGGGCCAGTGGGACTTGGAGCTCACAAAGGCAGGGCGACTACTCCCTGGGATGAGCTAAATACTGGAGTACCTCATCCTGTTACCTCTTTCTAAACAATTAAGGAGTCTGTTTGAAAAAGACAAAAATTGCGATTTCATTTTTGTAAGTAAGTTGAAATTACAAATGAAACTGCAGATGTTGTGCGTCTCCAAAATCATTTCAGAATTTTTACGTTAATTTTGAGTCATTTTTGTCAGTCTTCTACTATTAAAATTTTATTTTTTTTTAAGACAAAAAGTTTCAAGTTATATTAACATTTATTTTAAACAGAGAATTCATAGTTCTTGTAAAATGTAGACAGTGATTAACTTAAAACTGTGCACTCTCTTTGTGGCAGTGAGCGAAAGGGCGCAGCAAGTGCTGGACGAAGACTACGAAGAGCTCTTGGAGAGACTGAGAATCGCCGATTTCCTGTACACCGAATACTCTCTGGAAGAAGTCATCTACCAACTCGCCAAGGTCATGTTCTCCCAGTCTCTTAACAGAGGTCTGTAACTGCGCATCCCATGTATTGCATGCAAATTATTACATATTATTTATATAAGAGTAATCTATCCTTAAATTCTAAAAGTAACCACTTCATTTTGTACCATTCTTTTCTTTGGTATTCTGTACAATTAGGTGGTTTTACGGAAAACAATGGAGAATAAGAACTAATATAGAGTTCGATCCTCGCTTGGGCTGATTACCTGGTTGTCTTTTTGCGAGGTTTTCTCCAACCGTAAGGTGAATGCCAGGTAATCTATGGCGAATCCTTGGGCTCATCTCGCCAAATACCATCTCGCTATCACCAATCTCATCGACGCTAAAAACCTCGTAGTTGATACAGCGTCATTAAATAACCAACTAAAAAAACTGATATAGAAATGTATAACATAGTATAGAAAAGTGATACACCTTCGAACGATAGGGTGTAGGTTCGAATCCTCCTTGGGCCGATTACATTGTAGATACTTTACTTAGTTTTTACCCAAGTCTAAATCAAATGTCAGGTAACCCCATGGCGAATCCTCGGACTCATCTCGCCAAATATAATAGAAGAGTGTGATCCCAAAACTCGCTCAGTCCGTTTGGCTATTTTTATTATTTATAGGTACGTTATTAATTAATAATTAATACATACATAATTAATTTATACATTTGTACACACTATATTTGAAACCTCTATCATATTTTAAGCGTATTTTTTCCAAAAAGAAAGACCAATCCTTATCTAAAAGTTTGTGTTATTGTGCAAGTTACTTGAAAATTCGCTCAGTCCGTAGACCGGCGGATAAAAAAACTAGCCCAGTCCTTTCATAAAAGTGGACTGAACGCGTTTTGGGTCAAACTTTTCAATTTCCGTAGCATCAATTCCATCCACTCAAATAACGGCGAAGTGAATCAAAACAAAATGTGAGCCGTTTTAGAAATTCATGCGAATAGAAGGGCGTACCCGCAGACTGCTTTAATGTAACCTAGCAGGCCTATCCTGTGGAGGAAGCAAAACGATGTTCAGCACGTTCACGTGCACATAATTCTACATTACTCACAACTAATACCTTTAACTGTGACACTTGTTGCTAAAATAAACTAATGTTTCAGAATAATGGTTATACTGGTAGCCTTCATATTACCTATTTATTTATTTATTTATTTATTTATTTATTTATTTATTTATTTTAGTTTAATTATTTTTTATTATTTCAATTAAATAAATTTAATAATTTGGCAATGCTTAAGAATAAGTATCTTAAATTTTGTTTAACTACATAACTATAAGATGGAGAAATAATTGCTATGAGTTGTCTGTAAGTTATAAGGTAGTAATCTTATTTACCGTATACTCCACAAGAAGTGATTGCATTAATAAGACAGTTATCTACAACGCCCTAAGCAAATGTTTAGCAAATACGAGCAAAGATTCTTCATTAATATAAGTTGCAAGAGGCAAATGCTAAACAAAGTCATTAAGCAGTACAGGAAGTATTTCTTTTCGTATTCTCCGGATATGAATCCCAGCGACTACGACTTTTCCCTAAGATGAAAGAACCACTGAGGGGATACGCTATAGAAATAGGCAGGCCATTATAACAGCTGTAGAGCACTCAATTAGAAACTTAAAGCATAGTGTTGCTGTGGTATGCATCCGTTGCCTTCCAGAGGTGCGGTGATACTGAAGGAGATTAATTTTAAGAACTGCAAGAATGTCAATTGTGAGTCCTCAATGGTGGCTCAGTAGTCAGATATTCAGCAAGAGGGTTCGAGTTCCGGTCAGGCCTGTGATATTTAATTGAAAAACCCATAGTGTCACTTGTGGCGAACAAGGCCGTGGTTGAAGTTTTTTCGGGGTTCTCCCTTTTCTCCATATTAGGCATCTACATCATTCCGTCAACATTTCTCCATTTCGTCATCATTCCATAGCTTTCCACGAACGCCGCCTGGCGACGCACGAAGGGGGCTGGCCTAGAGACGAGTGGGGCTGCCTCCTCGAAACCTGGGCACGCAGCGAATCTTAGCGTTGTCAACCGGTGTGGGTTTGGAAATGCTTCTAGCTTGAGAGTTAGTGCAATAGATCTTGAAAGACCGCAGTACTTGTTTGTAATGCCCTCCTCTCGAAATTCCATTTCATGCCATGTCAATTGTGAATAAATAAGTTTTTGTTATTAGTTGTAGTATTGTCACTAACTTTCGAATTACCCATGTATTTTGTATTTTACTCCTTTACTTTTTTTAAGATTCTCTTTCCTTCTGGCTAGTGAACATTGCTTCTCAAGATATAAAACGTTTTGAGAAGATTTCATATAAAATACGTAGGTTTTGAGTTCTGTTTACTTTTAACGTTCAATAATATTATGCAATGGACAAATTTTATGTGTACCATAGCAGATGTCTCGTGCTTTTCCACGCGGTTTGCCTCTCACTATTCTTTATATAATGTGCCACGTGGTTTTCCACGTACCATTCATTCATTCATTCATTCATTCATTCATTCATTCATTCATTCATTCATTCATTCATTCATTCATTCATTCCCGACAGACAAAGATCTGGAAACACTCACACATTATTGAAATTCATAAATCAAGAAAGAATAACAATGATCCATTAAATATACTAATTAGTCTATTAAATGTTCCAGGCAAACTTGCCGAAAAAATTATCCAAAAACACGTCAAAGCAGGAATGACAACTAAAGTTTTCCTTATAAACGGAACATTTAGATTTCCAACTAGTCACTGATGTACCCATCAATTTACTCGGACTACTGAATCTAATACCACAGCCTGTGGCTGCGGTATTCTTGGACTACACACACGCATTCCATAGGATCTGGCTTGAGGGACTCTTATACAAAATGATAACTCTATAACTGAGCCCTTGAGTAAAAATTGGACCTTGTCCATATTTCACATTTCAAGAAAACGGCATTCTAGTTCATTAACTGGTTCATTGTGACCTAAACATTTCAACTGTGAAAGAAGAAATCTCTAAGTTCAGAAAAAAATACCTGTACCGATTAAATCAACATCGCAATCATTATGCATTAAATTTCCTGGATAGTAGTAAAAAATAAGAAGACTTAAAAGGACCAATGCACTTGACCTTTCATTCATTTTTACTACATTTATCTGAAACATTGTTATTTTTCTGATGGAGTGTTATCACGGGTTAATATCTTCATTCATATCATATTCTTTTATAATATTTACTTATTCTCTATTCTAGACTGATTGTAAATTTGGCATAAGTGTTAAATAGAAAAGACTTTCCACCTTGACAACCAATACATCAGCAAAAATAAAATCCATACATTCGTTCATTTATAACTTCTTCACAAACAACACATTACAGAGAAAAGACCTACAATTTAAAATTAAATTCAGATACCAGTAATGAATAAAATATTGTATAGCATACGAGAGTAAACAGATTTTATGTTCTCGTATAAATTATCACCCTCAGCTTCGGCTCGGGCGCTAAACTGTCCACTTGCAAATAAAATCTAATTTTACTCTCTTATACTTTTATTACTCTTATGTTGTATTTTTTAAAGTAAGTTAAATAATAACTAATTTTGTTATCCATAGTAGTACTGTATATTTGGTTTATGTACATCTTTTTGTAAATATTAAGATTTGTCTGTAAAGTTAGAAATGAAAGTTCTAGAAAATAATAATGTTAAATTGGTTACAAAAGAAAACTGTAGGATCTATTTGACTGTCCTACAAAACTCTTAGCCTGATTGTACCTTTAGGGAAGACCAGTGCCTCAAAAACTGGTTGCGAATGTATTCTGTATATATTTAATTTATTTCAAGTTTAAATATATTTGCTGCCTAGTTAAGAGTAGCGAGTACAGTAGGCCTAATAAAATTCGAGCTTTAGCTTTAACAATGACAATTCATGATCCGTGGTGACGTAAGAGGGTCATGAAATGTTATAGGGCCAAATAACGCCAAGCCTCCATATATGCAGAGTCAATCACAACCTTGCAGTACAATTACGAAGCAGGGTGTTGTAAGAGCCTCGGTAATACCGAACAGAGATTACTACTGTCCCTGTGAAACACTCTCGACCACAGTGCGGATTGAATACGCCCAATTGAAAAGATCCGCTGTGAACTATAGGGTTTATCTATGTATATTCCACCCGATGACTATTAGGAAACTGCATGAAATCCTCTGCAGCTTCTTTGGGGCTATCCTTAAAGAGTCAAATTATCACCTCTTCGTTCCGAGAGAGTAAGGTATACACAGACGAATTCTTACATTCGCCTCCTCCATAGGTTCAATAAAGAATACATAGCATTAAAGTAATTCCAGTGTCGCATACACACTTTTGCTGATCAAATTACAGTTATTTATCACTTTTCGTTACGACTGTCATGAGACTGGGATGTTGATTTTTAAAACAAAAAAATAGGTTAATAAGAGATCATATTTTTTAGTAGAGGAAGTGTTACAAATATGGAATACCATTTTGTTTTTTTTTTTCTTATTGGAACCTACATGTTTTGAATGCGGAACGTTAAGTATCGTCCTGTTTATTGCTGAATGTCCCTGTGAATGGTACACCGGACTTAGAAGTTCGTAAGATGTTATAAAATGTTTGGAAAAATAATTTCCTCAAAATATAACACTTTTCCGTCATCAAAATGGTGGTACATAATATGGAATACTAATAAAAAGTTACAAGATTAACAAAATTGTAAAGTCAAAATGGCCTTTACAATGAAAAGCACAGAACAAGCATTCAGCATCTTCATTAGAAGGTGTGTTCCCAACCCTAACACTGAATCCAGATGAATAATTTCTCACGTCTTTTCTCGAACTTGTTTTACGGTTTCTTGCATTGCGTTTTCATTCAACCGTTCCCTAAGTTTGTGGGAAGGTGAGGTTTTTTTCTCACTAGGTGTCAACACTAGTAACAAAACAGAAAATAATGCGAGTATTTCATATTTTATGACAAACTGGTGTTGTAAGTCAAAATATATCATAATTTAAAAACGAAATCAATTAAAAAAAACGTTGCTACAAAAACGAAAATTATTTCTCTTTAAGACTATACATCATTAATATTTATAACATTGAGGAATAACAAGGTATATTCCAGAAAAAAAACTTACCACCAAAATTTTCACTTTCCTCGAAAATTCAATATTTATTTATTTATTTATTTATTTATTTATTTATTTTATTGCTAGTAAGCAGTGGCGGCTCGTGGGTATTGAATTCAGGGGGGCTGCATACAAAAATAAACCATGCAACTTACCTTATTTAAAGATTAGTTCCATGCGCCTTGTCTTATAGGTTGCAAACTTTTGAATCATCTTCTTATTAAAATCCGATATATCGTTTAACATAGTCTTTACAATCGAAAACATAGCTAATTCGGTCAGTCGTTCTTCTGAGATAGGATTTTACTCTCTTCAAACACGAAAAGCAACGTTCGGGTTTGGAAGTTGTCATTGGTATGGTGATAGCTATGCGTAGTAGTTCCACAACTTCTGAAAATAAGGCCTGCAAGTTCTCAGATAGAAGAAACTGCAAGAGCTTGACTGCGTCACTGATATTTCTGAATTCATGTCTCTGATACAACACAGTGAGTTCCGTTTTTAGTTTGTCTTTATCGAACTCACACACTTCCTTGGCAGCCGCAACCCTTGTCTGAATCCCTTCGACCTTAGGGTTTTCATTTTCACAGATTTCGCTGCTCAACTGTGCACTGTTCCGTATTGTCTGTATGGCATTAACAAAGCTTGATATGCAGAGTCGGCCTCGGTACCATAGTCGGTTGCGGGTCCGATCCCGACCCAGGTCGATTGCATTTAAATGTGTTTAAATGAGACAGGCTCATGTCAGTAGATTTACTGGCATTCAAAAGAATCCTGCGGGAGAAAATTCCGGCACACCGGCGACGCCGATATTACCCCTGCAGTTGCGAGTGTCGTGAAATAAACCATAATTTAATTTTTGTAAGCAGATTTGAACCTTAGAAATATCTAACTGGCGATGTACTTGGTTGTATAATATATCTACATGATACATCAATAAATAAATAAAAAAAAATTAGCCAAAAATTGAATTCAGGATCTTCAAAAGTACGCACCAGGGCACTTGCCTCATTTACTGTGATGTTGTTAGATGTTTCAGATTCCATTATGGTTTGAAAACATTCTAGCAATGGCTCCTTCTTCTCATGAACAACATTTAATGGTCTTACTTTAAAACTCCATCTTGTTGCCCCAGCTGATGGAATTGTCTTTGAAACACTTTAATCTAATACAGACTGTGTGGAGATCGAGAGAAGAAAGCAGGGATACTGGATAAATTAGCAAAAAATATGAGAGCTTTGTAGGCTATTTTGTTTAGCGGCTCTTTCCATTATGAGATTCAACTGATGGGCACTTAATTTCACATTTCTCCTGAATTGTTAAGATACTGAACTGAATAGACTGTAAATATTGTACAGAATTAAACATTGTTGCACTAACTTGTTATACTCACAACATTAAAGAAAATGTACGGTATTTAAAACTGCGCGCTACTGACAAACTGCTTCAAATTTTGCAGCGCCTGGAAACTCTGGATTCAGGGCGAGGAGGAGCAGGGGGAGGGGTAAAACTAAAGCTCAAAGCATCCGAGACGAGACTGGCAGCTCCAGTGGAGGAAGTGGCTTCATCAATCCGTCCTTGTCAAAGACGTTATATAGTATGGTCCTTGTCACTCGTTTAGCTCTGGCAGCACCAGGGGAGGAAGTGACTTCACTAACGATTGCGTGCATGTCAATGAAAGCGACATTTTTTAAAAAAATTCGAGCCGCTAAATAGAGACTGTATAATAAATGTATTTCACAACATAAAACGAGACAAGAGCCACAAATGTCTGGGGGTGCTGCTGCGCAGCCCCTGCTAGTAAGTTTGAAATGAATACAAGTTAATAAATACAATGAGAGATAAACTAGCCCCTCCTGAATGAGCAAGACTCGTGCTCAGGAGGGGATTCCAATACAGACAATAATAAAATTAAAATTGAGAGTGAATACAGATTAAAAAGTTTTTAATATGTTTAAACCCAAACTATAAATCCAATACAATTTTTTTTATTTTTTTTTATTAATTTGGAGAGGATTAGTGGTTAAAATAATATTAGAATAACATTTGTTTAATAATGATAGACGTTTCAACACTTCAGTTTCTAACTCCAAACTAACACATTCCTGCGTAGTGCGTAGTAATTTGAAAAGCTTCCGCTAGAATACATCTCGTCTCGGGTCGTATATCACATATTTTGTACTTCTATTTCATATTTTCACATCCTCTACTTGTGACTTTCGTGGCATTAATCATGGTACTAGATTTGTAGGTTTTGCACCATGTCATACATGCAGAAACACGTAACATTTTAGAGAAGGCAAGGAAAGGGAACCCTATCCTTTGGACCCGTTAGCACCAATCCAGTCATGGAGATGCGGATCAAAGAGACAGGCTTACCTGTCGATGGAGCCAATATTTCCTAAAGTCACATGTTTTACACATTGCAGTACAATGTTCTTTGTCCAAGTTCTTAAATATACATTTATTTATATTGCACATGGCTACTTCCAGGAAGTGCCGAAGCACAGGAAGCCTTGCAGAAGTTCACGAGTTTCTTAGAAACAGAAGCCGAGCAAGGACACATCTCACGCAGCCTGGAGAAGAAAGTTCTGGGTAAGTGACGCATGTCGACCCACCAGCCAGGCACTTGTAATTAAATGCAAGTACCATTAGAAGATTTTTTTGCGTGTCCTTAAATTTTCGCAGCCTGTTGTACTCATAAAACGAGACCGTAACCCCTGAAAATAATATACAAGCTGATCCAGATCACCCGTAACAGTAATATATTTCGGAAACTAGTATTAAAATTTTCGAGACAAAAATATTTGTAAGTAAAGCACATGTGAACTTTAACTTGAGCTTGATTTCATCAATCAGCCCTAAGAGTAGGGTCAGTGGCGTGTCACTTTGAAATTTCAAATGGGAGTCAAATAGGGTATCATTTGATAGAGCTCTTCAAAACAAAGGAAACGTTTTTATTAATTCCTACTCTTTCAATGAGGAAACGTACGAAAAGACAATGCCATTGATATTGAGAAATGTTACAAGACGAAAATGTGAACAAGATAAGTCCATTTAATGTTGACATAGTACACACTCACAATTTATTACCTGGCTGAGTGTAGACTTGGTGGCCGGCAGCATCGTAGAGGTGTGAATACAAGGAAACTACCCGTTTCCCTTTTCTCGCTCAGCAGTGTTTTCTTTAATCACCGCAATACAGTACCAAACGGCCAGGTACACTGCACTTAACCTGGTAATATGCTCAGGTAGCCTTGCTCAACAATGTACAATAAGAACGAAGTGTTTTTTTTTTTGTCTGTACCTACGTATGTACATTTTTCAAGTTTTGAAATTACTTTTGTCACTAATAAAATACCTAAAAATACCTAAATACCTAAACGTTGAGAGTGATTACAAATACTTCCTACTTACTACAAACAGTGATGGTTTACACAAATCAGAAAGGTTTTGATATTATGTTGATGCTACTGGGCGAATCTGGTAGAAACTTCCGGGCTTCCGAGCGCCTGTACACAGAAGGATACCCACAACGTGCTCGACAATTTTGCAATGTTTCCATACGTCTTGCTGTTCGTGTACAAGCAACTGGACAGCTGCAGCCTAACCATAATCAAAATAGACGTAACAGACGACCTGTGCAAGACGAGAGATCAGCTGATGTCATTGCTGCCGTTCTTGTCAGTCCTCACGACAATTGCTAGGGAATCAGCATTAGTCAGACAACGATGTGGAGGGTTCTGAACGGCAGTAAATACCATCCTTACCACATCAATATGCACCAGCAGCTTGAAGGAGACGATTTTCAGAGTCTTGTGGTTTTCTGCAATTCGTTGTCAGGCAAAAACCGCCGGTTTTACCGCAGTATTCTCTGGACAGATGAAGCGACATTCAAAACCAATGGGGATGTCAATATCCATAATGCTCGCTACTGGTCTCAAGTCAATCCTTTGTGGCTGAGAGAAGTGAACAACCAGCATAGGTGGAGTATCAATGTCTGGTGTGGCATCTTCGGACACCGAATGATTGGATCTTATTTCTTTGGAGGTGCTCTGAATGGTGTCAGATATGCTGACTTCCTGTAGAATATCCTCAACCAGCCTTTGGAAGACGTGCCACTGGCAACACGAGCAATAATGTAGCAGCAGAAGATTGGTTTCCCAGCCCATTTCTCTTTGGTGGGACATGACGCAGTCAATCAGATCTTCCCTGGGCGAAGAATTGAGAGATGTGATCCTGTGGCATGGCCTGCACGATCTCCTGACTTCAATCCTTTGGATTTCTAATTTTGGAGACGGTTGAAATACATCGTCTATCAAGATCGTCCCACAAAAAGAGATGACATGAAACAGGGAATCGGGGAAACCACTCACTTGATTGTTAAGAGTCACTGAGTGTTAGAAGAAGAATACGGGTGTGTGATGCTCAGAGCGGCAGACAGTTTGTAAAAATTGATAGCATTGTCCAGTCTTTCAGTAACATCTGTCAACATTGAATAATTTCAAAGTAAAAATTGTTTCGGGACCGGGTATCGAACCCGGGACCTTTGCCTAAGCGCACCAACGTTCTACCGACTGACTAAACAAGCAACTCTACCAAACACCGAATTAATTTTTCTCGGTAGAGCTTTGGTGCGCTTAGTCAAAGGTCCCGGGTTCGATACCGGGCCCCGGAACAATTTTTCCCTTGAAATTATTCCAATCAGCTCCACAAGGAGCTATACCTGAAAAGCTAGGTGTGTATCTGTCAACATTAATTGTCTTCTTTACATTTTCATCTTGTAACATTTCTCATTGGGAGGCGGCCGGGTAGCTCAGTTGGTAGAGCAGCTGATTGCGGACTGGAAGGTCCGGGGTTCGATCCGAGGTGGTGACAGGATTTTTTCTCGTTGCCAGACTTTCAGAACGGCCCCGAGGTTCACTCAGCCTCCTATAAAAAATTGAGCACCGGGTCTTTCCCGGGGGTAAAAGGCGGTCAGATCGTGGTGCCGACCACACCACCTCATTCTAGTGCCGAGGTCATGGAAAGCATGGGGCTCTACCTCCATGCCCCCCAAAGTGCCTTCATGAAATGTTACGGGGATACCTTTACCTTTTTAACATTTCTCAATATTCATGGCATTGCCTTCTCTTACGTTTTCTCATTGAAAAGATAGGGATTAATAAAAACGTTTCCTATGAAAGTTGTTTGTTCTGAAGAGCTTTATCAAATGGCACCCTAATTGATCCCGACTCCCATTTGACATTTTAAAGTGATACGCCACTGACCCTACTTCCTGTTAGCGCTGATTGATGAAATCAAGCTCAAATGAAAGTTCACATATGAAGGGTACACGGGAAAAACGATCAAGGTCCATCAAAAATCGAAATTGAGTTAATAATGCCATCTTATAGTGGAAAGGAAGTACTATCATGTGGTCTAGCTAGTAATAAGAAATAATCGTTCTTGACATTCCACTACGTCAATTTCTATTAAATACACACATAACAAAGTATTAGGTGCTTAAACTCTGAAATTCATTTTTCTCGAAACTTTCTAAAATGGACCTTGATCGTTATTCCCGTGTACCCTTCATATGCTTTGGTTACAATTATTTTTGTCTCGAAAATTTTAATACACTAGACCAGGCGGTATTTCGGAAGGCGGTCAGCTGCTATATGCGCCTTAGCATTTCTGGTATGTAACATCATAAGCACGTACAGTAGAACTAATGGGAATCAATCTATAACAAGTACTTCCCGAGTTCGTTTGTTCACGTGTGAGTGCTTCAATACATTGAATAAGTAAAACTAACATTTACTGTGTGAGATAAATAAATGGAAAAAGAGACTGTAAAAAGACAAATATTGCACAGGCAAGCGCGGAAAATATTGTTTAAGGTGTATTATTATTTTAAAAACGTTGACGAGCAGAACACTGCCGGCAACGTACAAGAAACGACTGCAGAAGCATGTGATGTGGGATTGAGAACCGTGCAAAGAATACTGTTAGTGAAGGAAAGAGGGTTTGTTTAGTGTCATGCGTACAGTAATCAACGGCTAAGGTCATTATTGTTTTTGATAATTTAAATTCTCTCCTGCGTTATTTGTATTGCACGTGCTCGTGAAGTGCGATGTGGCAATGTTGTACGCTGACTTGCTCTCTCTATCTGTCTCTCTCGACGCAAACGCTAGCAGACTACCGTCTTCCGGATTGCCGTCGACTCTAGTTCGTAAATAAATTACTGTTATGGAGGGTCTCAATCAACCATTTTTTTCGTACGTTTTCTCATTGAAAGATTAGGAATTAATAAAAACGTTTGCTATGAAAGTTATTTGTTTTGAAGGGCTCTATCAAACGGTACCCTATTTGACCCGGACTCCCATTTGCAATTTTGAAGTGATACGCCACTACCTTACTTCCTGTTAGAGCTGATTGATGAAATGAAGCTCAAGTGAAAGTTCGCATGTGCTTCAGTTACAAATACTTTTGTCTCGAAAATTTTAATGCACTAAAATTACTGTTACGGGTGGTCTGAATCACTCTGTGTAATGCAATGAAAATAAACAATGCGATCAGTTTTGCTTTTCGCCGGAGTGTTTTGCCTAAGCGCAAGGGTGCCACTCATTAGCCGGGTCTCGGTGATTAGCGGGAGGGTAAAAACAAACCAACCATACAGCAATACACAAACAAATTTAAGAGACGCATTACTGACCCAATTATTAAACGTGTTAAAACTGCCCGTCTTCATTCTCCACATACTTTTCTCATCTCTTTAGGATATTATTCATCACTCACTGTAGGCTAGTTCATTTTGAGAAATCCAGACAATTTCCTATGAATATTATCTTTGGTGTACAGTGTGGAAATCTTATTACTGATCATACCTTACAATTGGCGGGTTTTTCAATCTCAGCACACATTTTAAATGATCGCTGTTAAGTAATTAGTCTCACTACATTTCAGCAACAAAATAAATGACATCATTAACGACACAACTCAGCATGCCACATGAGAACTGAAGTCAGTTTCCAGATAGACACTGTATATATATATATATATATATATATAATATTTGCTATTTATTGAACACTTTAAAACTGTACAGAAAACAGAGATAAAAGTAAAAAAAATGCTAAATTTAACTTTATGCTATTAATCAATTCATGAAAATCCAATTTTGATTTTTACATATGTGATGTAGATGATCAGTATTATGTGTAAGGCTATAACCGTCATTGTCTTCAACTAAAAGAGCAAATATTTTTGTTTCCAAAACATGACAAATGGAGAAAATAATTTTCAAAAGCCAAAAAATACTTAATGTTACATAAAGAAAATACATGTATTTTGATTTACAGATGTGCTGATAGCTTCTCTGACTGACACCCTCGCTGAACATCCTCACCTCGTGAGCGTGGCACGAGAAGGTCTGCTCGAGGGATCTTCTGGGAACCAACTGCTGCACCAACTGCTGCTGCTCAACCCAGCTGCTGCTGTGAGTACAATCACTCTTTATCTTCTTTTTCTTTTCTTCTCTTCCTCTTATTCTCTCATCACGAATGTTCTTTGATAACGTGAGTTTCAATGAGAAATGTTCATTCATTAACCACTTTCGTGATGGCGCGCCTGAATCTGATTTCAGATTCCACAAAATCAACTGAAAAATTCGTGTAAGATTTCATTATTGCAACTGATTAGGAAGTGAAATAACTTTTGATTATTTTTGAAAAAATGTTCTTGTAACACCATTGTCATAAATGGCTAAGCAATAAACAGACATACAAATGATTTATTGTAGAGTCAATAAGGTAAGCAGGTGCGTGAAGTTGTAAATAAACGGATAATAACTAAATAGTTACATAAAATATTTAAACAAGGAGCCTCTAGGAAACCAATATATAATAATTCCTTTTTAATAAATATTAAAAATACGGATGGATTGATAACATGAGGGTGGTCTCACATTGAGATATAGATCCGACTTATATTAACATATTCGTTACAAAATGTGGAGGAAAAATAATAAACACCAAATATCGTTGTTTATTTTGCCATATTAACATTCAAGACTTATTCCAGCATTGCATAAGTATGCCTTAATGGTAATTTTTTGTCCAAGGATCGTGAAGAACTGTAAAACTGATTTTCAGTGGATTTTGATCCTCCAACATTTTTCCGGATAAGAAATTCTTAAATGAACCCAAGAAGTGAAAATCCGATGAGGTCAGGCCAGGAATTTACGGTTCATGCTCAGAACTTTGCACTTGTGCACTTTCAATCAAGCTTTTTTTCTGGTTTGACATCTGATACCGTGCACAATCATGCAGAAGTAACACTGCACAGCATAATAGCCTTTGCGTCTCGTTCAATGGCTTCACACAATTTGTTCAACGTTTCGCAGTTGTTAATGGCTGTTTTTAGCGGGAAATACACAACAAGAGGCCTTGAAAACCCCAGAACATGGTCTTTTCGAGGGGGGGGGGAGATAGATAAACATTTAAATTCCTTGAACGGTGGTGACCAGGATATTTCCAACTGCTGGAATTGCTACTTATCTCTGAAGTGAACTCATAAATCTAGGTTTCATTTTCCTTAAATATGATTTTCAAAAGAGGATTTCCTTTCTGTTTATAATGGCAGAGATTTACAAGTGAAGAAGTCATTACTTCGCCTTTGTGTTCCTTAGCCAGCATATTCGGAAGTCAGCGAGTAAACACTTCGTGCGAAAATTTAAACTTCACATGATTTCATGTACAATAATCTTTGATATGCTTTTTATTGCAGAAATTTCACGAACTTTGATTCTTCGATGTACTCCTTATCAAACTTTCGACAATAACACAAATTGTCATTTATGTGCGAGGTCCTTGATGTGCAGCTTTGTTGCTCTGGACCATCATTCAGTTCTTTTCGACCTTCTTAGAATATGTTCCATCACACACAAACTACTTTTCGGCTTAAACTTATATGCTATGCTGTCCTGAAAAAAAAAAACGTGGTTTAATTCCATCTTTTAGAAGTGATTTGCGAGCCTTAGTCTATAAACAAATAACAATGATTATGGTATTATATCCCTTATTATGCAAAATGTAGTCAAAATCAATTTACTTTTGCCGTGCTTTGATGCACTGAATAATAATTAAAAAAAAATGTTATGTACAGTTTCCCTGGAAAAGGATGAGACGATTGAATATTCCTAAGTCTCAGATGTAAGACACTGCACATGATCGGAGACCAGAGCACTGATACACAAGATAACGAATATTGAGTTACTTAAATTCAGGCTATTTGGTTTGTTACTATCATCGTTCCGAAATTCACTTCAAAAACTGCAAAAAAATATGATAATATTACGTAAATGAAAGATAAATATATACATAAATCATGTAGTTAAATCAACAATGGACCTTCATGACTAGATCGACACTCCGCACAGAAAGGAACGCTTTCATGTCGTTTCAGTAGCTCAGACGGTAAGACTTCTGCGTGTTGTGTAGAAGAGTGCGAGTTCGATTCTTAGTCTACACAACGATTTTTTTTGTCTAAATAACGTTGAAATAGCTAAGTAACGTTGAAATAGAGTTTTACAAGTCCTGAGATTAAGTGTTAATGATCGCAAACAATACAAAATTACAAGTTATAATATTATAAACGTTAATCTAATGAATGCATTTATACAAACATATACAATGTAAATGCATATATATTAAAAACTAACAATTAAAATGAAATTAAGAAATATATGTAATAATAGACAAACTTTTACAAAGGTTTAGAGTCCTTAGGCTAAGTCATTTGTTGAGTAATTATTACAATATTTTATTAATAGCTTTCCCATATGTGTAAGAAATGCACTCGCACAAAACAATATTTGTTAAAAGTATGGCTTTGGATTATTTCATTCTCACCCCTTCAGTTAATTTTAACTATTTTATCTACGTCTTTGCAGTAGAATGATTGAATGAAAAAGCACTGTTGCAGTTATTCACTAATTACATATATTAATACTAATTATTAAATGCATCTGTTAAGTAACCAATTGCAGTATCTTTTGCAAAATCTTGAATGTTTAAGTTGTCAATAATATTTCTGTACTATATACAATAATGCGTTAAAAGAATTTGCAATAGATTTGGGATCCTCTACTTTATAATCATTGGTTTTAATGAAAACATATTTTCTTTCTTAGGATATCTACAAGTTTAAATTTAATAATATTCCGAATAGGTTTAATTGTATTATCTGAATTTTGTACTTTTCTATTCAAATATATTCTATTTCCCTCTTTCATAATTTTTGATAAATTACACTGTACTTCTTGCAGTATTTAAGAACATGAGGATCATTACATTGTAACACATTACATATAGATTCTTCTTTTTTAATACATGAAATTTTGAAGTCCCTGCGTTATCTACATGTTTTTACTTTTCAATTATTTCATAACATTGAGTGGAGAACATCCACTGAAGTGATTATGAAATTAAGTGAAAAATTCAATACATTTACTCTTAATATCAGTAGTACACAGTATCATATACGTTTTTCCAAGATTCTTTTTGTAGACATAAATGTGAATAATCACTAGATACAGCATTTAAGATCCTTTCTTAGTTTTTAAATTAATATTTTGAAATTGTTCAGTAACATTGGAAACACTTAGGATTTGTGTATCATGTTCAGACAAACCATTGATTATAGTTCTGTCGAATAGGAATTCAGTCTAATTCTGTGTACAAAACATTTATCAATGGCTGTGCTACTTCAGTTTGTATGCTGTGGGAAAATGACTTTGCGACTAAGGTTTCCAGTTTCAAGGAGTGAATTTAATTTACTTTTACGGAAAAGTTCCGAGAGATAATCTATGTTTATGTCACTACAGGTCTCAAATTCCATATGAGATTTCTAAAGTCTTTTCTTTACAAATTCAATGTTGGCTACAAATATTAATAAATAATGTAAGAAATATGAATGATTGTAGTTACAAGTCTGATTTACATTATAAAAAGCAAGAAGTTACATTCCTCGGCAAGATTCGAACTTTCGATGATGGTTTTGTCGTCCAACGCACAACCACGGACCTATTCAATGTTTATGTTAATAACCTACAATTTAGCTGTAGCAATGTGGTGTCATAACTTTGGGTTTGTTTACTTAATGTAATTAGATTTAATTTGAATAGTTTCGCAACAAGTGGACTTCCCGTTATATCCTGTTATTTAGATATTTAATTTAGGGTTGATTTATTAACTCTTAAACGTTAAATAGTCATTGTCTACACTAAAGTATTATCGTCATTTCTCATTTCTCATCGTAATGGCGAACCGACGTGACATGAGACAGCGAGTTATAGCTCTAGTTGAGGCTGGATATGGGGCTAGATCTGCTGGCCGTTTGGTCGGTGTTCCTGGTGGGTTCATCGTTACCAAAATTTAGGGGAAGTCGAAAATCGCCCTATTCCTGGGCGTTCGCGGATTTCTTCATTGGAAGAGGATGCTCTCTTATTCGAGACTGTTCGACAGGACCCCTTTCTGACTGCTAACGAAATAAGAGCAGCATCTAACTTTCCCGGCTCTTCACAGACTGTGATCAGCAGGTTGAGGAACCGCGGTATTAGGAGCCGGAGGGCTGCGCAAATGGAAATATTGGGGGAAGCACAAGCTGTCGACCATCTTGCCTTCGCTACCAATCGAGTGGATTTCGATTGGAGAAATGTAATTTTCTCCGACGAAACAACCATCTCGAGTGATTACGACGGTCCTGTCCGTGTCTATCGTGAGGATGGTCTCCGACATGACCGGCACTATGTGCACCGACGTGAAAGATCGGGGCGCTTTAGCAAATCGCGTTAGGGGTGGATGTCTTACGATGGACCTGGCGTTATAGAACGCATCGATGGCCGGTTTAATGCGGGAACTTACGAGCACATTCTGGAAAATATATTCCTTCCCTCCGCCCGAGAACGTTTTCCCGAAAGAACATTGCTGTTCCAGCAGGATAACCATCTCGTGCACTATGCTGCAAGCATTCAAAGATGGTTTCAAAGGAGACCCGAGATCGAAATCATTAATTGGCCTCCGAAGTCACCTGATTTGAATGTCATCGAAAATTTATGGGCGGAATTGAAAAAGAGAAGGATAGCCACCTATGCCCACCGACGCCCTCGAAATCGAGACGAATTGTGGATCAAGTTGTTGACACCTGGGAAGATCTCGCTGGGGATCAGAACTTATTGCACAATCTCGTGACATCCATACCGGATCGACTTAGAGCTGTAATAGAAGCTGATGGCATATGGACAAGATTTTAAGTTAACAGGTCTCTTTTTGTTTCTTATGATTTTTGTTTGAGGAAGAATACTTTTAACTTCCAAGTAAGATTTATTTTTTTTTTGACGAGGTTCAGCCCACTTGTAAGACCCAGAAATTGGGCATAAATTATTCCATATTTTTCGACAAATTAGACAGTCGAGGAACTCTGAACAAATTAATTACACCTCAATTAAAAAAAAGTTTTACCCGGGAATCGAACACGAGACGTTTCGGTTATACAGTGGAACCGACACGCTACTATATGAGCTACCGAGACAAGACAGTGACAGCAGCAGTCCAGAATGTAGATCCCTTAGCAGCCATTTGCCATTCGGTACAGTGAAGCAATGATATTTTGTGACTCGAGCTATGTTGTGAAATCCAGGCCTTAAATAGCAGTCTTCTTCGTGATCCTTATTTTGGTCCTTGTCCTTGTTGTGGTCCTTGTAACAATTCTTGTACTATTTGTCATGTTATGTATCGCTACGTCGATATCGAGTGAACCGCGCTGTAGAACTTTAACTTCCGACGACCAAGAATCGTCTCATTCTTTTTCAGGGTAACTGTACATTGTAATAATCGAAAGTGCAATGTTACCTACATTCACTTGCACATCAAATCCTTTATTATCTCCTGAATCACGAATTTTTCAGTGACATCATAAAATTAGAATTATGATATGAATTGTAAATCACTTAATTACTGTATGTACCATGTTTAGTCAATATTTCATTATATATAAACTTGTTGATGTGCATGCAAATGATTTTTATATTTAAGTATGACTATTAATATTACTATTCTCGTCATTGTTTCCTTATGTATTTCACTTCTGGTAGTGTGGAAGGGAAGGTGTCATGTCCTTAATTCTATCAGAATGAATGAATGAATGAATGAATGAATGAATGAATGAATGAATAAATAAATAAACAAACAAGCAAACAAACAAATAAATAAATACAAATAAATTACTCTTTATGTTTAAAGTTGGTCAACATTTTCTTTCCAATTGAAAACAAACTTAAGTAATTCAACCTCTCTTGTGTCTGAATGTTTCGAAGGTACTTTTTTATCCTCTTGAAAGCAGACAAGGAACGTTCAACGGAACTTAGAATACAAACAATCAATCATGTTTATTTGATCAATGATCAAAAAAACAAACAGATTAAAATTCCATGTTCATATGCCTGTCAAAAATGCATTAATATGATAAAAAGGATTATCCAAAAGCCATTTTTAAAACAATTTTAAATCTAAATAAGCTAACTGAGTGGGCATTCTTAGGAAATCTATTAAACATATCTAAAGAAATAACATTGAACCATTTCTTGGTCTTTGTCAACCAGACCGTAGGTGTTACAATATAATGATTATTTCTAGTACAATATTTGTGAAGCTGCAATTGAGAAGCATGACTATTTAAATTAATCTTGGTATAGACAAAACTAATTCGATTAATTAAAATGTATCTCAGTGAAACTTACAGCAGAGTCCGTATAAGCCAGTTTCTATCTAATGCTGTTCCAATTCACAGAGGGCTAAAGCAAGGAGAGGCAACATAACACCTTTACTTTTCAACTTCGCTCCAGAATATGCCATTAGGAAAGTTCAGGATAACAGAGAGGGTTTGGAATTGAATGGGTTACATCACCTTCTTGTCTGTGAGGATGACATGAATATGTTAGGAGAAAATCCACAAACGATTAAGGAAAACACGGAAATTCTACTTCAAGCAAGTAAAGAGATGGGTTTGGAAGTAAATCCCGAAAATACAAAGTATATGATTATGTCTCGTGACCAGAATATTGTACAAAATGGAACTATAAAAATTGGAGGTTTATCCTTCGAAGAGGTGGAAAAATTTTAATATCTTGAAATATCAGTAACAAATATAAATGACACTCGGGAGGAAATAAAACACAAAAATATTATGGGAAATGCCTGTTATTATTCGGTTGAGAAGCTTTTGTCATCTAGTCTGCTGTCAAAATATCTGAAAATTAGAATTCATAAAACAGTTATATTACCGGTCGTTCTGTATGATTGTGAAACTTGGACTCTCACTTTGAGAGAGGAACAGAGATTAAGGGTGTTTGAGAATAAGGTTCTTAGGAAAATATTTGGGGCTAAGAGGAATGAAGTTACAGGAGAATGGAGAAAGTTAGACAACGCAGAACTACACGCATTGTATTCTTCACCTGACATACAGTAATTAGGAACATTAAATCCAGACGTTTGAGATGGGGAGGGTATCTAGCACGTATGGACGTATCCAGAAATGCATATAGAGTGTTAGTTGGGAGGCTGGAGGGAATAATACCTTTGGAAAGGGCGAGACGTAGATGAGAGGATAATATTAAAATGGATTTGAGGGAGGTGGGATATGATGGTAGGGACTGGATTAATCTTGCTCAGGATAGGGACCGATGGCGGGCTTATGTGAGGGCGGCAATGAACCTCTGGGTTTCTTAAAAGCCATAAATAAGTAAGTATAGACTAAACAGTCATAAATATATTGATTAATTGCAGTAAGAGTATTAGCATTATGAAATAGATGTCGACAATGAGCATTAAAAGATGAATTAGTAATAATACGTAATACTTTTTTCTGCAAGATTATAACACTATTAACACCGTTATCCCACAAACGAATACCATAATGAAATACACTATAGAAAAATGCATAATATTATTGTTTCAAACATCTACTGGATACAAGGGGTTTTAATCTACACGAAAGATAAAGTACAAGAGATAACCTTTTGCACACAATCGCAATGTGACCAAACCAAGTAAATTTTTAATCTAATGTAATACCAAGAAATTTAACTTCTGAAATCTTTTCATCAGGAACATGATTTAATGAAAATAGTATCCGCTGAGTTTTAGATTTTTACAAGGGATTGTCAACAACAGTTAAAGAAGCTTGTACATTTCATTGAATCCAGAAAAATGGTCATTTTCTCTCATAACACTAAGGAGTTCAAAAATGTGTTTTTCGTAGAATTTTGAAGATAAGTAGAGGACAATTCGGTCTTTAAACCAATGTGGTCATATAGGAGTCCGTAGAGAGCTAACAGCTTGTGCAAAAGTTAGTCCGAAAATTTCTTATTATATTCCTCGTATCTATGGTGATATAAAAATTGAAAGCAGGCGTATTTACTGTTTGTTATTCTGAGAAATCTTACAATTACTCAGAGAAATGTCTAGATTACAAGCATTCATTTCCTAATACATATTATGTCGATATTATTTTTCTCGATCACTCTCATTGGGACAATATCATTTAGATCAGACGTCTCCAAATGCGTACTCGCGTGTAAGCCCCTGAACGGAACCGAAGCCAGTACGTAATGAGTGCGCTCCTCTTCACCCATCCCCACCTGTACTGTACTCAGTGTTTATGCGCAAACGAAGAGCAGTGGCGGACTGCCATTATCACTGTGTTGGTCGGCGTGTTCCACCGTTTCACAATGTCTTCTAATCATGGACGTAGTACATTCAAGGATGAAAGGGAAGAGAAATATTTTGTGTTAGTGGGGAGAATGTGAAATGCTGAATTTGTTCGAAAATTCTTAAGGGTGTGTTAAAATTCAACAAGCGACGACAATACTCGACTCTTAACAAAGAATATCATACAAATACAGGCATGTTGGACATGTGAAAATAATTTATTTTTGGGGCTATCTGTATAACTGTTTGTTATATATAATAATCAGTATATTACAATACGTTTGCATTCAGTTCCGCATGAGGTACTTATAGTTTTTTGTTTAATTTTAGGTGAAATGCTTAGGCCTACAAATATGTTTATAAATATAAAACAAGAAAATACAAACACAAATCATACATGTTTTCTTAGTCTTAAACAAAAAAAGCTTCTTGCTAGCTATGTTCTAGCTTGAAATATTGGAAAATCAATGAAGTCCTTTACAGAAGCATCATTTGTAAAATCGTGCATACAGAACGCTACTAAAATACTGTGTCAAAGTTTAAGAAAATTAAATTGTTTCCAATTACAGTTCAGAGAAGGAATTTCATGATAGTAAATGTAATTGAATCTGAAGTCGAAATCACAATTAACCAGTTTGTAGCTTACTCATTTGCATTGGACGAAAGCACAGATAGAAATGACAAAGCTCACCTAGCCATTTTCATCCGAGGCGTTAATGAACATTTTACTGTGTCTGAATGTCTTCTAGATGTAATTACAAAATATAACTGGAAAAGATCTTTTCCAGGCACTGAAAGTCACCATAGAAAAGAAGAGGTTGAATTTGCAATGATTTGTGTCAATAGCAGCAGAAGGGGCTCCAGCTTCATAGTATGTCAAAATAATATACAAACGTATATTTCTTATTCCTTTGATATTATTTGTAAACCTAAGCAGATCATTGCCGCTATCCCCCACTGATCGCTCCCATCTGTTGAGGTACGTGTCTCTTCCCCTATTCTAGTCCTACAGCACACTGTGTTCAGCGGGCAGCATCGAGAGCACGAATGATGATACGCTTTTTGGAGACCTATGATTTAGATTTTTATCGAGTCTTGATGGAAATGACTGTTGTCTATCATATCGTAATTGACCGTTTACGTCCCTTACTTTATTGCTATATGACAAAACCCCTCTCTTACAGAATATTGTACAAGATATCGGTGTAACTGAACAACTTTGAAATATAATTCCACTAGAAATATTATCTCAAATTTATTAAGGAATGCCAGCAAGCCACGAAATTTTATTTTTGAATCACTCTGCCTGTTATAACAATGGTCAACAATATTTACAAACAACTCCCAAAACTCAATCTATATCCTTTAACTGCACGAGAAAGTCTAGACATATCATTCCATCTGGTTGCACTAACTGTTGCTGGTCTCTTCTATACAAACTCCTGCAAGATATGTTCTTGTTGAAGATTTAGATTAAGACAGTCATTCGCGCTTAAGCAACGTTGCCTAGTTGTAACGTGAGACCTCTTAGTGCGGTACTTTAAATATACAGTATATAAAATTAATATTGTAGCCTCGAAAAAGATTGATGTTTGTATAGATAGATCATTTCTTCAACATTACACTTTTTCTATTTCCTCCACAGAGTGTGAGCAAACAATGTTTTAAATACTGAACTTCTCGCTAGCGGAGGTGAGATACATTTTCCTTCAGAACCCGCGCAATTGAATCGGCTTCCTTCCAGCGAGAATTCCTCGTCATAATTCTGTAAAACTTGGCCTCGAATGCATTACCCACTTTTCCAGGAACCTACGAAGACTAGCCTCTATCTCGTGTACCAACCCCACAGTCTCGACGACTGAACATCTCGAGTCTTCAATCTCTCAATTTTAGTGTTAATGGCAGCATCCGGTCACAAATCCAGGAACCGTCAGAGCAGCAATGGCATTTGATACATTAACTGCATCTCCCTCAAAGTTTTCAATTACCGTACCTGTAATAATAATAATAATAATAATAATAATAATAATAATAATAATAATACGAGGCCCATCCAGAAAGTAAATTTCCCGATTTTTTCCCCTTGAAAGTAAACGTAATTAGCCGTGTCAATTGTGCATGCGTAACAGATCTATGACGTATCAATCATATGCCAGCCGGACAGGTCCCGCCTGGTGCCAGTAGCGTGGCAGCAGTGGTCCGAAATGGAAGCTCTTATTCCTTCTCCCGCCGCCTGCGAGGTTCGGTCGGTGATAAAGTTCTTTAATGCACAAAGCATTGCTCCAATTGAAATTCATCGGCAGCTCTGTCAGGTCTATGGGCCGAACATCATGAGTAAGCAGATGGTGCGTCGCTGGTGTAGGCAGTTTTCCGAAGGTCGTCAAAGTGTCCATGATGAAGAGCGCAGTGGGCGACCGTCCCTCATCAATGATGATCGTGTTGAGCTGGTGCGGCAGTGCATCATGGAGAACCGTCGCTTCACGATTACGAGCTGAGCAGCCATTTTCCGCAGATATCGCGATCCTTGTTGCATGATATTGTCACTAAGCACCTGCTATTAAAAAAAGTGTGTGCCAGGTGGGTGCCGAAAAACCTGACACTCGAACACAAAATGCAACGTTTAGGAGCAGCACTGACATTTCTGCAACGGTATCACGATGACGGCGACGAGTTCCTCGACAGAATCGTCACGGGCGATGAGACTTGGATTTCCCACTTCAACCCGGAAACCAAGGAGCAGTCAATGCATTGGCGGCATAGTGGATCTCCGGTCAGGACGAAATTCAAACAGACGCTGTCGGTACAGAAAGTGATGTGCACGGTGTTCTGGAACAGGAAGGGCATTCTGCTCATTGACTTCCTTCCAAGAGGTGAAACAGCGAACGCTGACCGTTACTGTGAAACACTGCGAAAATTGCGACGTGCCATTCAAAACAAGAGGCGTGGAATGCTTACTGCAGGTGTTGTGCTCCTCCATGACAATGCTCGTCCACATACGGCTCGGCGCACAGCAGCTGTTTTGACGGAATTTGGCTGGGAGTTGTTTGATTATCCACCCTACAGTCCTGATCTTGCTCCCAGCGATTTTCACGTTTTCTTGCACCTCAAGAAATTCCTGTCCTCCGGTGAGCGTTTTGGCAACGACGAAGAGCTGAAGATGTCTGTCACACGCTGGTTCCATTCACAGGCGGCAGAGTTCTACGACAGAGGGATACAAAAATTGATCCCACGATACGACAAGTGTCTCAATTCTGATGATGGCTATGTTGAAAAATAGCTGAAACATTGCTGTACCTGTTGCCAATAAATGTTTTCGTGACAGTGTGTGTTCTTAAAAAAAATAGAGAAACTTACTTTCTGGATGCGCCTCGTAATAATAATAATAATAATAATAATAATAATAATAATAATAATAATAATAATAATAATAATAATAATAATCATCATCATAATCATCATCATCATCATCAATAATTCATAGTTTTCTGCCCAAGGGCAAATCTTTCACTGCAAAAGAAGCTTTCTCGAATCTTTCCTATTTTCTGTCTTCCTCTTTGTCTTTGCATATGATCCAAATATCTTAATATCGTCTATCATCTGATATCTTCTTCTGCTCCGAACTTTTCTTTCATTCACCATTTTTTCCAGTGCATCCATCAGCAGACAGTTTCCTCTCAGCCAGTGACCCAACCAATTCATTTTTCTCTTCCTGATCACTTTCAGCGTCACCCACTCTTTCCAACACAGCTTCATTTTTTATTCTCTCTGCCCATTTCACACGCTCCATTCTTCTCCCTATTCACATTTCGGATGCTAGTATTCGCTTCTCTTCATTCTGTCGCAATGTCCATGTTTCTGCTCCATACAATGCTACACTCCAAGTATTTGAAGCTGTCCACTTGTTCTATTGCCTGATTTAGAATTCGCACGATTCCCTTCTTTATTTGTCTTTCGATAGCCATGGTCTTCGTCTTTTTTCCATTTATCTTCAACCCATACTACACACAGCTGTAATTTAGCTATAGTAGCATATACCCTAGTATCGTCTCCTCTTCTGCTAGCAACGGAACCAGAATAATAATAATAATAATAATAATAATAATAATAATAATAATAATAATAATAATAACAATAATATCTAATGATATAAATATTCTAGATTTGCACCAAGTATGAAAATAATAATGCTGTTGAATCTTTCCTTCGTGTTTCTGCCATAAAATTAAATTATTTTAAGATACATATCCAAACTCTGTTTTCAATTTCACTGCTGAACTTCTTTTAATACAAAATTTTGCTTAATTAAAACGTAATATGATTTGTTAAAAATGTTAATGGAAAATTGAAAATAATATAGTGGAAAAAATCTTGTTGAAGGAAGTTTAAATATCCCGGAGTCCTAATTTACAGCCAATGCACTTGAATTAGATACTGCCCAAACTATTTATCTGTGTAATCATAGCGATGTTATCAGCATAGTGCAGTGTAGCATTTAAATGTGCCTCAGTGTGTCAAAACTGGTTGTGGCGGAAGTGGCAATATAGGTGATAACAACTTGAAGATAGCCATTCTTTATGTGGATTTTAAAAACACCTTTTTTACATGGGATGTTACTGCGCATACATCTAGAAATCTGATATTGATTTGTCTCACAAATGCGTGCAAAGCATGAGCAACGCATGCCACGTGTATCACTTTTTAATACAGTAACTTCAATGCACTCCCTTTTTCAACACGTTTGTCAGCAGTATCAAAATATTCTAATCATTGTTCTGTGCTGGTCACAAGATCTGAAAATACATTTCAGCTACAAATTATGTGTTGCTTGCTTACTTACGTATGGCTTTTAAGGAACCCAAAGGTTCATTGCCGTCCTCACATAAGCTCGCCATCGGCCCCTATCCTGAGCAAGATTAATCCCGTCTCTATCACCATATCCCATCTCCCTCAAATTCATTTTTATATTATCCTCCTATATATGTCTCGGTCTCCCCAAAGGTATTTTTCCCTCCAGTCTCCCAGCTAACACTCTATATACATTTCTGGATTCGCCCATACAAGCTACATGTCCTGTCCATCTCAAACGTCCGGATTTAATATTCCTAATTATGTCAGGTGAAGAATACAATGTGTGCAATTCTGTGTTGTGTAATTCACACTCCTACGATCATTAGCGTCTATGCTGTGCCACGCTGAACACCGTCAGATTAATTATAACCACCCTGTATAACACATTTATAAATTCTAACTTTATAGTTGCTCCGAGATATGGAACTTTTCCACCGTCTCAAAGAATAAATTTCCAATTATATTTCCATTCCGTACTGTTTTGGTCACGAGACATAATCATATACTTTGTATTTTCCAGATTTAATTCCAAACCTAACTCTTCACTTTTTTCAAGTAAGATTTCCGTCTTTTCCCTAATCGGTTGTGAATTTCTCCTTACATACTCACGTCATCCGCATAGACAAGCAGCTGATGTAACCTGTTCAATTCCAAACCCTGTCTGTTGTCTTGAACTTTCCTAATAGCATATTCCGGAGCTAAATTAGAAAGTAATGGTGATAGTGTATCTCCTTGCTTTAGCCCGCAGTGAATTGGAAAAGCATCAGTTAGAGACTGGCCTATACGGTTTCTGCTGTACGTTTCACTTAGACACATTTTAATTAATCGAACTAGTTTCTTGGGAATACCAAATTCAATAAGAATATTATATAAAACTTCTCTCTTTAACCGAATCATATGCTTTTTGAAATCGATAAATAACTGATGTACTGTATCCTTATACTGCCATTTTTCTCCAATATTTGTCGAATACAAAAAAACATCTGATCAATAGTCGATCTATTACACCTACAACCGCCTTGATGATCCCCAATAATTTCATCTACATATGGATTTAATTCTCAAAATAATATTGGACAAAATTTTGTACAACTTCAACAAAAGTGTTATTCCTCGAAAGTTTCTAGAGTTAAGTCTCTTCTCCCTTCTTAAAGATATGTACAATTATTATGGACTCCTTCCATTGTTCTGGACAAATTATGCATTACAATTGAAAAATATAAATGCAATTTAATGTCGTCCTACATCTATAAATAAATTCCAAATAAAGTAATTAAAATAACGATATTAGGACTATGTCTAGTAATACAAACTGCCACAGGATTATTTCTAGCAATACACTACTGCCCTAACATTGAAATAGCTTTCTCAAGAACTGCCCAACGATTGTGAAACTCACCGCGTGGTATATTGGTTCCAGGTAGTTTTAAAGTAGGGCCAACTGATCGGGAATCTTTCTGTTCGTGTATCTCTGTAAGAACGTCTTCAGGACTTCATTGTCTACATTTCTCCAAGGAATATTGGCAGATGCAAGTGCGTCACAAAGATCCTCACAAAATTATCTTTGACACTTATCCTCTTGGTTTCAAAGAGATTGTGAACTAGTTATTTTTGTTTACTTTCTTGTGCTGCTCTAAATGTTACTTTTTCTCATATATTACCTGGAATAACCTAGGAAAATTAAATTAGATTGAAACGGGATTAAATGAAACAAGAAATATAAGTTACAAATAATTAAACATCGTAAGATGAAGATTACATTTGTAAAGTTTCTTTCAAACCCATAAGCAGTGCTGACTAGATCAGACGCTATGGACAGTACTCTATAACAGAGTCGCCAGTATGAAAGGATAATTCCAAGCGTTTGGCGTAAGACGAACTCGATAGCTCAGTGGTAGAGCGCCTGACTGGAGAACAGGAAGTCGCAGGTTCGATTCCCGCTCGAGGTTGTGAAATTTTTCTTTCATACTATGGCATGATTGTGACTATAATAGTATTTAAATTCATTAATTAAGAATTATTTTAACTTACCCTTTTAGAGCAGGCTTAACAAAATACAGCTTTGCTATCCATAGTAAAATTGGTGTCATTCTTGATTTATTGCCGATATAGAGAATACTTGAATGATTTTTCTGAATAATTAAAAAAACACAACTGAATTAAACATATTGTCACAAGCCCCTTAATATAAACCTCTTTCTACCTTAGTGATTCCCAAACTAGTTAGCGAGTACCTAAAATGCAAGCGAAAAAGGGAAATTTAAGTGTAAGTTGTTATCGGACGACGAGATGAATAATTGAGGATAATGTTTTCAGAGGCGCAGCAAGAAAAAGCCAAAGGTACGCGTGTTTCAGCTGCGACTACATTAAGCCCGCGTGAGAGGCTACATAACACCACTGTTGGCAGAAGGGAGAGTTAAAGTTATAGGTTCACTGTAATAAATAAATTATCTGAGATTCTTGGCACCAAATGTAACTTTCTGCATGTTCGTTCTTTATTTCTGTAACCAGACTAGCCATAGTGGAATTAATTATTTAGTACGTCTTCAACAAATGACAAATTATGTGGTTCAAGCGATGAGACGTAATGGAAAATATCACCAAAAAAGTAGACTATAAAAATACAATTTAACCGAAAAATGACGAACTTGCGCCAATTTTTGAGTACTTAAAAAGTATAGGCACTACTGAAATAGGAAATAATAGACTAGTTTTTTTAAAGTTTAATATACCAGTTCACCAGAAATTACATAAAAATTACTTTAAAACTGAGGAGAATATTTTATTGAATAAAGAACAGAATAGGCATTTGGAACGAAATCCTCAACTAACGCCTGTACCTTTAATTTAGGACCACCTTTGTAGGTAACATGTTGCACTGGAACATACCTATCCCTTCACAAATCGTTATAGCGTTTAAATATTATCGTATTTTCATTCTTCCAGGTTCCAGCAGAATCTGAGCAGAAGCCAACATCCATCAAGAGTCAGGGGACAGAAAATCATCAGTCAACAATGATCAAGGGAAGAGAAAATGAGACTGTGGTCAAAGCTGTCGACAGCACCTCTGGCAAATCCCCAAAGGCCACTTAATATTGTACTAAAAACAAAAATGTATAAACAAATCTATTGTATAGTCTAACCAAAATAATCCAAAATACAGAACATAGTGTAAGAACACGGAAATGTAACTTTCAGTTTATGTAACAAGACATATCCTTTGTAAACGATTCTTACATGTGTGGGATACTAATTCCAGAACTATTAATATATCAGCTTTAATATATGTAAGGGAGAATTCTGTGTCCTTAAGATGAAATTTGTAAGGGAATATTTTTTGTATATCTTCTGTTGTTTTATGTATTTAACGTAATGTGTCCCAAAACTTCTCATCTTATTATTAAAACATTTCCATGACCAATAATTAATTACCTACAAATATCCAAAGCAAGTATAAAATAACAGATACTTTAATTATGAAAAATATATGATCGATAATTTGAAATGACCGAATAAAATAAATGCTAAAATTTCTTGTATGTTAGCTTAACTGACAATCCGCACTGAATTTCCTGTGTCTTTCTGTTATTTCCCAACAGTCGGAGATGAAAACGAATAATCTTTCCTTATTTAGCAGAGATCCTCAAGGAAATTGATCAATTTATAATGATCGGACTTAGAGCCACGTGCCACGGATATAAATGTTTTGTTTTTAATGGATATCTAGAATTTGCAAGAAGTACTGTAATTAAATTATTAAATTAAATCAAAATTAACTTATAAGAGAACAATTCAAACTCGACAATTTCTCGTATAATATAAGTAGTTTGGTTCTACTGCTTTTGGCACTTTCTTTTTAAAGAATTGTAATGTTTGCTCCTAATATTGAAGATGTACTGTAATTTTCTTTTATAAGTTACAAAAGAAAAGATGACAATACAGATTGTGATCGCAATTTACATAAATATAATAAATTCATGGCAGTATTGTAATTAATATATTATATTCCTTACTATATATTCGACACAGAAGTACTATTTGATATATCTCAATGTCATATTATTTAATTCTATGTTATTCATTTAAAAAATTTTTTTTTTTTTTTTAATCACTTAGCTTGTAAATAGTTTTCTGTAATTCAGGATCCCTGGGGTCACCGAAATTCTTCGGCTAATGTCATTGTGATTATATATGTAATACATACAATAAACAAATGCACACTTAAAAAATCTGGCGAAAATAGAATCACATATCATGAGTGTACCAAAACAAAAAAATTGCCAATTTCTTTCTCAACAGCACGGTAACGAGGTAGTGAATATATGTTTCAGTATCAAAATAATTCAGTGAATCCTATAAAATGTCTATACACGATAATGGTACGAAGAAAAGTAAAAGTACTGACATGAGCTTGCTGGGTTATTTGATAAAATGTAGCCTACATGGAATAATGCATAACAATAAATTTAAAGAGCTATTAACCAAAAGAAAAAATATCATCTAACTTACAAATATATATGCTTTAAAATATATTACATAGCATGTGAATATATTACAATGAACCACTGATAACAACGGTACTCATCCTACAATATATTTCAATGTTTGAAAATACTTCAAAACATTACGAAAAAGAAAGTTCTTTAATTTCACAACGTAGCACATTTTTGTATGGAAACCTTTCTTTATTACTGATCACAGAAGCAAACTTTTTACACTTACTCTTAGCGTTGAAAAAAATTAGCTTCAAACTTTCCTCTGTAGAAGTGTAATTATTTTAATTTTAAATATATATTGCAAAGGAAAAGAATTTTTAAATTATAATTGAGCGTGGTAAGATATGAACATATTGGTTGGTTATATGACTTATATATAATGTACGTATAGATTCTACTACAGATATTCAAACTTTGATCTATAAATGTTAACCTTTTGCAACATAATAAAAAGCATCTTATTAAGCGCGAATAAGATATTTTTGAAGATTTTGGAGATGCTATACAATAAAATATAAATCCAAATGTCCATAAATTTAGGTTAACAATTATATCAATTCATTATACATAATTATATATTTTTCTCAAGAACCTACACATTTAATTTAATTTGACATGTGATAAAATATCTCAATGGAAAATGTAACAATAGTAAAGCAGTAGACTGTTATATTATAGAAAGCAGTTACAAATATGAAGTATTATATTAAATACCATTTTACTGACAATGTACTATTATAAAAAATAAAATAAAATGATTGTATCAGGTTGTGTAACACTTGGAATTACTTTACTTCGTTGTTTAGTAAAATATCCCCAGCAACATAAGAACATACTGTGCCTAGATTTATCTGTGAGAACTCACAATCTTCACTCTGTGTAATGTAATATTATTATGTGTGCATTTTTCGTGCGTTGATCAACTAACTACAGGATAAAAAATAAGTTTACTTTCATAGCATAAATCTTTTCTTAATTTACTACATTACCAGATATCTATTAGAGCAGTGCTTCCCTATCTTTTGAGTGTCACGGACCTCTTAAAGTTCCTACTTCATGTTGGCGGACTCCCAAAAATATTCTACATAATTTAGGCCCATAAATATGTTCTACTCTTTACATATTTTCATAATGTAGTGAATTAAATATCCTTAATGAATTGGTCATCCTCTGATTGAAGATCTGGCTGATATATACATCTATTATGAGGCAGTATATTTCACTTGACGATATGTGTCGGAGGAAGAACAATTGGTTGTGGGCTATCTATCTGAAGTCTGACTAGTGTAATATGTAGCTAGTCGGCGATGTATGCAATGGAGGGGCAAAAGAACTGGCCACCCTACCCCATGATCTCCTGGCCTAGTTGCTCATAAGTGGTGCCTTCTTGGTGTCACTTGTGAGGTTCAGACCTGTCTTCGGACAGTTGACTAAACAACAACAACAACAACAATGAATTGGTAACGATGTCAAATTTTAGTTTCAGCTTTTGAGTACAATTTCAACCTGAAAATACATAAATACAAAGATATCACGTTTTCCTGAGAAAAATGAAATTAGTTTCTTAGACTTGCCGTAAGATTGTTATTGGGATGGTTGATATTGCTTTGTAGCTGGCAGTTTCGAAAAGTCTAATTGTTGATAGCTTACTCTTAAATCTCAAGTTTAATTCAACATTAAATTTACATCTATATTAATTCTTCACGGAGACCGACAGAAAATATACACTGGACACAAGTATGTTGACGTAAAATGACGTTTAGGTGTTGTGTTGTAGATCGGAAAATTTGGTGGCCTATACATGGGTGAATGCACCTAAGATTGCAACAAGTTCGTTGTGGGAAACACGATTTTTAATTCAATCAGAAGATAACTAACAACTTCTCTTCTTCTTTGACGGATGAACTATTTTTTTCACACAGAATGGTTTTCACACAATTGTTTTTTTTTCAATTGCAGAAAGGGAAATATTCCCTTAATTTTAATGTTAAAAAATCAATATGTTCTTCATACTCTCAACGATATCGGACAAGAGTTCATCACCATTTGCTGCTAGGAAGTTACTTAGAGTGGAAAATTATTCGAATTCTCTATCGACAACACAGCTAGACCAGATCTGTAATTTCTTTATCATTGCTTCAGTCCTATCCTGAATGGTGAATACCTAAAGTTGGACCCTGAAAATTGACTTCAACGAATTTAAAAACATAAAGTAACACATAGGAGGCTAGACTTGCAAACTAAGACACAAGAAAACAAAATATATTTCTTCAAGATGACAAAAATCAGAGAATGCGATGAAGTTAAGTTTAATTGAAATGCCACTTGAAAAATATATCTTGTTCCTGCGGGCCCCTTTTGAATTACTCGCCGGCCCCCAGGGTCTGTGGACCACAGGTTAGGAACCACTGTATTAGAGGAATTAATTTTATTAAAGCATTGATTGATGATTAGATGTGAAAATTCGCAGGTTGAATAAATATTACACACCACATTCGAAATACTGTATGATACAAGAACAAAATATATTGATGGATGAACTGACATCATATTATTATTATTATTATTATTATTATTATTATTATTATTATTATTATTAAAGGTAAAAAAAGGAAAAAAAATATATCCCCGTTACATGCCATGAAGGCACTTGGGGGGCATGGAGGTAGAGCCCCATGCTTTCCATGATCTCGGCACTAAAATGAGGTGGTGTGGTCGGCACCACGCTCTGACCGCCTTTTACCCCCGGGAAAGACCCGGTACTCAATTTTTTGGAGGCTGAGTGAACCTCGGGGCCGTTCTGAAAGTTTGGTAACGAGAAAAAACCTGTCACCACCTGGGATCGAACCCCGGACCTTCCAGTCCGTAGCCAGCTGCTCTACCAACTGAGATACCCGGCCGCCCTTATTATTATTATTATTATTATTATTATTATTATTATTATTATTATTATTATTACTATTATTATTATTATTATTATTATTATTATTAGCAAATTACTTTATATAAGAAAATATTATGAAAATAGCCTATGTTCTATCCACCGCCGTCTGGATTGGAATATTATTACAATCCAGTTGGAGGTGGTTCCATCATATTCTCTTCATGAAAATCTTCTTACAAAAGCGACTAATGACTTTACTCTTCTCAACACTACAAAGAAAACCTCTAACCTTAAACTCACATACGTGACGTATTTTCCATTTTTTCAATTATCCTGAGGACTACTGTATGCTAATTCAGCCAAATAAATGAGTGGATGGGTTCAACAGTGTAATTACAGAATAATAAACTAAGCTTATTGCAGACGTAATACATTTAGGTTTAAAACAAGTTCAACTTCAGTTATTTAATGATGCTTTGTCAACTTCGCAGTTATCGAGCGTCAGTGGCAATGACGGCTGGTGCTAAATACTGGGCGTTAACTAACAACATCTATATTAATAATAAATCTGTAGCCGAAATTTTTCTGGTAATTTTCGATTTTCCAAAAATAATTGGTCCTAACATATATAATTAACAACCCTGAAACCGAAATCGGTTTTTTTTTAATTTTTGTTTGTATGTCTGTCTGTCTGTCTGGATGTTTGTTACCTTTTCACGCGATAATGGCTGAACCGATTTATATGCAAATTGGAATATAAATTAAGTTCGTTGTAACTTAGATTTTAGGCTATATGAAATTCAAAATACGTTATTTAAAAGGGGGGTTATAAGGGGACCTGAATTAAATAAATCGAAATATCTCGCTTATTATTGATTTTTGTGAAATATGTTGCATAACAAAAGTTTCTTTAAAAATTATTTGCGATACGTTTTATTCTTTGCAAAATTTTGATAGGACTGATATTTAATGAGATAAATGAGTTTTAAAATTAAAATACAATGCCATCTAAGGCAGTGTAATGAAATGAAAAACAAATGACTACCGGTACGTCTACAAGGGGCCTTGGACAATAACAATCTAAAGCTATGAAACATAGCCTACAGAGGATGTTTCTGTGTTTGTATGAGGTAATATCGAAAGCTAAATTAACCGATTTATATAATTAAGTATTAATTCACCATTGGAAAGTGTAGTTTCTCTAGATGGACATAATGCTATAATGTTATTACAGTAACGTCTGAGTGCTCTCTGGACCAAATGATCGCATTTTAATTATTTAAATACAATTTAAATCAAGTAACATATTAAACGATTTATCCTTCTATGAAACACGAATGTTCCCTGGATCAAACGTCCTAGTTTAATTATGTAATTACTTTATATTTATTTCTAGCAGGTGCAGCGGAGCGCACGGGTACCGGTACGGCTAGTATGAAATATAACGTAATGCTGATTCAACACACATTTCGTAGAGGGACGAAGGGAAGTGAGCGGGCCGTTGTAACCATTCCGTGTATGGAATACACTCAACTGCGGTTATTTAGTAAGTCCACAGTCTAGTATATAGACTGTGGTAGGTCTATGCACTCAACGAGTTATATTACTATAGAGACGAGAGGCTCGGAGCAGGATCATCGACCGTGTGAGATGGCCAAGAGCAGGTTGTGAGATTGCTAACTGCGCATGCGCGGCCATCTCATGCACTGCCAGTGGGATCCTTACAGGTAGCCATTTACAAGAGGAGTATTCTACTCCTCCTTGCCAATTCAGCGGTTTTCCCGCTAGATCTAACGTTTTACAGCGGAAAAATAATCTAATTTTACATTAACAATATATAGCAATTTAGCGGTTTCTGCACGGTCTCATAGCGGATTTTTAAGAATAGAGTTGGCAACACTGGTATTTACTTCATGCGCAGTGTTGCCAACTGGACGGAAATTACGTCAAAACTGACGGAATTTCAACGTAGCGGACGGGGAAAACATGACATTGACTGGTGACGGATTTTCTGGCGGAAATTACAAGTTACATAATTTATTTACTTTTTTAGCTGCTGCAATTTTTACTTATCTAATTCTTGGGGAAAGTAGACCAACCCAGCACATCAACTGTAGGTGATGTGGATGAATAATTATTTTAATCAAGATTGGTAAGTTGTGTTAAAATTTTCTTTTCAATTATATATATATATATATATATATATATATATATATATATATATATATATATGTCTATGGTAAAATCCAAATATATGTTGCCAAGGCGAAGTGTCATGGCGGACGCGCGCAAGGCTACTACGTAAATCAAACTAAGCATGTATGCATGGCAGCAGGATTCTGATGGCAGCCAACACTACACTCCTTAGCGATGAGAGAAAAGCAGCTATCATGTATTTGAAAAGCCAGTAAGTTGTAACTCTGTATGAAATCGTGGACGTAGTTTACAGACAAAAAACCAGAGTCGCATTGACACGATGCTTCCAGCTCAGGGAAACCGTACGGGAAAGAAACTGTTACCAAACTTATTATTACCAAGGTTCGATCCCGTATAAATGTAATTCCATGGAACATGTATGAGTACGACAGATATGCAAATAATCGTAAAACTAGAATACATAATGCCACAATGACAGGACAGGTAATGCACTGAGAGCACAAGAGTGCACTAAGAGGTCACAGAGTGGACTACGAGGACAGAGAATGGACTGATAGGACGGAGAGGATAGTGACAGCACAGGGAATGGGCTCAGAGCACATAGAGTGGAATGAGAGGAAAAAGACTATACTTGTTTTTTTGAAAGATGGGACATGACAGGAGCGTTGCGATCGGAAAAACAAATGAATGTCACTTAGCGTGGTAGGCCTGTTGCTATGGTAACAACGGTTGAGTTGCCAAACTTATCGTTCTCACATGGCAAGTGCTTAATAGCTCTCTTGGCGACATTTATTGTGCACACAATGTTAACATTGGTACGTTTCGTCTTTGATTCTCTGTCGATTTTTGTATTGTTTTCTTACCTTCGCGTTAATTGTCAATGAATGTTTTAACGTCAGCTATCTTAACGTCAATTGATACCTTCCATCAGCTGGCAGCGTGGTAGTCCGTATTGGCAACATAGCACTGTAGTTCCAAGTTCGGCCGCTTAACTGTCATGTCCAACGAGCTTGAAGTAGAATATAGAGTGGCGATCGCGCCGCCATCTTTGAAACTTTTGAACCTATGTCCGCCATGTATTAACTAGTCAAGGAGTGGGCGTGGTTCCTATAGCATAATACAGAAAGTGACTGTATAGAACATGTTGCAACTCACGAATCTTATTTTATATCGCATTAAACTATATATTCCATTTTACTAACACTTCTTTATTTTAACAGATGTCAAAAAACTCGTGCAGCAACAATTTATTCCATTCACCTTACGTTAACATCGAAGTTAAAAGATGTGGATACAAGTGGGCATGGTTCCTGCAGGACGAAGCTGAAAGAGAATGTTTAAATATTGCATCTTGTTAATATTAGTTTATATTGCAATAACTCACATATCCCATTTTTACCAGTGGGAAGGAAAAGCCACGCAATATTTTCTTCTACACATCTCACATTGACATTGAAGTTTGAAGATGTGGAACATGTAGGCTACAGAAGTGGGCGTGGTTTCTGTAGGTTGAAACGGAAAGGGTAGTCCAGGATAGTTGCATCTTATGAATCTTATTTTATATCGCAATAACTCGTATATCTCATTTTTATTAACACTTTATTTTTAATAGTCGTCAGTAAACCCATGCAGAAACATTTTATTCCGTACATCTTAGGTTAGCTAGATTAACATTAAATCTTTTAGATGTGGAACTAGAGTTACACAATTTTTTGGCGAGATGAGATGAGGCCGAGGATTCGCCATAGATTACCTGACATTTGCCATACGGTTAGGGAAAACCTCTGAAATAACCCAACCAGATAATTAGCCCAAGCAGAGCTCCAGATCACCAGACAAGTGAGTCTGCCGACTGAGCTATGTTGATGGCTCTACAAAAATATACTATACATAGCAAGCAGTTGAACTATACAAAAACATACAATGTACAGCGAGCAGATTAATTCAGTTTGAAAGCATAAACAATTCAATCAGTTGAGCTATACGAAAATATAGAATACACAGCAAGCCGATTAATTAAATTTAAATCATTAACAATTCAATCAACTAAGATATACAAAAATAGATAATACATATGAAGGAGATTATTATTCAGTTTACAAGCATACAAAATCCATTAGGTAAACTAAAAAATAAATGCAATGCACAGCAAGCTACAATTGAGGGGTCCAGTGGAAAAGGAGCCCATGGCATATTCCTGTTGATTTTTACACGCTTTCAGCGGAAAACACGTAAGCTCCAGTTTCGTCGGACAGACATAGACTGCTTGAAGTCGTATTCATGTCAGTATGTTATACAAACCTGGATTCTCGTGGTGTTCTATTGAATTTTCCTCTGCCACAGAAGAGAAAGCTTCTTTGGTGGAGGCCTAGAAGTCTCTTTTGTTTTCAAATGAGCTGGAAACTTGAATATAGTTGGTATTGCATTGGGCAACAAACGTCTCCTCTCGTTCACAAAATACATGTATTTTATATCGAAATGTGCAGAACACAAAACACTATGTACTTTGGGAAACCATTTGTCTCTCTTCATTTGTGAAACCCACTGCTTAGTCAACAAATAATTTTTCAGTGGGAATTTGTAAAAACAATGAACATGTTACAGAATCTTTCTATCAATTTATAATAACAGTTATAACTGTTATTATATGAATAGTAATAGCAAATTATGGCAGACTACTTACCTGAAATATGAAATATTCTTTGTTTTGTCGCTTCGGTTGCTACAGTTGTAAGACGAGCACACAAGAGGCATCTTAATAGAGAATTTAAAAATCTCCACGTGCTTATACGCCTACTTCTGCTACAGCGAGATACTAGTTAAAACATGGCGGCCGGTAGTTCAAGCTAGTACCACAAAGAGCGCTGATACAGACGTGAACGCCACTCTATATTCTACTTCTAGCTCGTTGGTCATGTCCCATCTTTAAAAAAAAAACAAGTATAACTGGTAGAACAGAGCGTGTAGTGACAAGGCATAGATTGTATTCAGAGCACATAAAGAAGACTGAGAGGACACGGAGTGGACTGAGAGGACATAGAGTGCACTGAAACGACAGAGAGTGGACTGATAGGGCAGAGAGTGTAGTGACAGCACAGAGATTGGACTGAGAGCACACAGAGTGGACAGAGAAGACAAAGAGTGGACTGAGATGACAGAGTGGACTGAAAGGACAGAGTGGACCGAGATGACAGAGTGGACTGAGAGGACAGACAGTGGACTGAGAGGAGAGAGATTGGACTGAGATGACAGAGAGTGGACTGATAGGACAGAGTTTAGTGACAGGACAGAAATAGGACTGAGAGCACATAGACTGGACTGTGAAGAAAGACTGGACTTGTAGGACAGTGAGTGCAGTGACAGGACGGATATTGGACCGAGAGCACATAGGGTGGACTGAGAAGACAAAGAGTGGAATGAGAGTACAAAGAGTGGACTGAGATGACACAGAGTGGACTGTGAGTGTACTGGTAGGAAAGAGAGTGTAGTGACAGGAGAGAGATTGGACTGAGAGCACACAGAGTGGACTGAGAGTGCAGAGAGTGGTCTGAGAAGACAAAGAGTGGACTGAGAGTACCAAGAGTGGACTGAGATTACATAGAGTGGAGTGGTAGAAAAGAGAGTGTAGTGACAGAACAGAGATTGGACTGAGAGCACATAAAGTGGACTGAGAGGACAGAGAGTAAACTGAGATGGCAGAGAACGGACTGAAATGACATAGAGTGGGGTGAGAGTTGAGTGGTAAGAAAGAGAGCAGTGACAGGACAGAGATTGGACTGAGAGCACATAGAGAGGATTGAGAGGACAGTGAGTGGACTGAGAGAACAGAGAGTGTAGTGACAGGACAGAGATTGGTGTGAGAGCACATAGCATGGACTTAGAAAACACAGAGTGGACAGAGAGGACATAGAGTGGACTGAGAGGAGACAGAATGGACTGATAGGACACAGAGTGTAGTGACAGAAAAGAGATTGATCTCAGTGCACATAGAGTGGACTGAGAATACAGAGAGTTGGACTGGTAGGACAGAGAGTGTAGTGACAGAACAGGATTGGACTGAGAGCACATATAGTGGACTGAGAGGATAGAGACTGGACTCATTGTACATACTGGAATGGTAGTACAAGTATTAGACTCAGAACACATATAGTGGCCTGGGAAGAGAGAGATTGGACTGGAGACATCATAGAGAGGACTGGGTGAATAGAGAGTCGACAGGGACGACAACGTGGACCGAGAGTACACAAAGTTATCTCAATGGACAGAGAGTGAACTGTGAGGACAGAGAGTGGATTGAGAGGACAGCGATAGGCCCGAAGTGGGAGAGAGTGGAATGAGATTGGCCTAGTACACTGAGATTGGATTGAGCACATATATTGGGCTAAGAGAAGAGATTTTATTGAGAGCAGAGAGAGTGAACTGAGAAGGCAATGTGGACTGAGACTACAGAGAATGGACTGAGTACAGAAAGCGGACTGATAGATCAGAGATTAGATTGGGAGGATAAATATTGGACTGAGAGAACAGAGAGTGGACTAAGCGGACAGATAGTAGACTGACAGCTGATAACTTGGGGAAACATCTTCTGGCATGTAACCAGGAGAAGTGGAAGTACTGAAATATGATAGATAGCTTTAGTCAAAGAGCCTATATTGAATTACTAATTTCATAATTTTATTGTAGGTTATATCTTCGTAATTTTTAAATGACTATTTTCTAAATTTTAAATTTATATTTGACTGCCAATTTTAACCAAAATAAATGCCTGAACAACCGAGCTCACCCGCTCATGTGCATCGGGCCTAACACTGTAATAAAGTAATATTGAGAAAGTTCTAGAAAATTATTACTGGATTATTATCAAAAAAATGTGTTCATGTTATGTTTTATTTAACGACGCTTGCAACTACAGAGGTTATATGAGCGTCGCCGGATGTCTGTATAGCTCTACTGATGAATTGCATATGCTGTAAATTGAATGGTAGTCTGTATACTGAGGAAATGTATATGCTGTAAATTGAATGGTAGTCTGTATAGCTCTACTGATGAATTGTGTATACTGTAAATTGAATGGTAGTCTGTATAGCTCTACTGATGAATTGTATATGCTGTAAATTGAATGGTAGCCTGTATAGCTCTACTGATGAATTGTACAGTATATGCTGTAAATTGAATGGTAGTCTGTATAGCTCTACTGATGAATTGTATATGCTGTAAATTGAATGGTAGTCTGTATAGCTCAAATGATGAATTGTATATACTGTAAATTGTATAGTAGTCTGTATAGCTGAACTGATGAATTGTTTATGATTATAAATTGAATTAATCTACTTGATATTAATTGTACAAATTTGTATAGCTTAATGAAAGTATGCTTGTAAATTGAATTAATCTGCTTACTTTGTATTGTATATGTTTGTATATAGTTTTGGCCGATGAATTGTATATGCTTTGAATTGAATAGTAATCTGTATAGCTCTATTCATAAATTGTTTGTGTTTGTAATTTGAAGTAGTTTGCATGATATGTATTATCAATTTCTGTACATCACAACTGATTGAATTGTTTATGCCTTAAATTTAATTAACTTACTTGTTTTGTATTATACATATAGGTCAACTGATGAATGATCGTTTACGTTTGTAAATTTAATAATCTGATTGGCTATGTATTGTATATTTTTAGTAGAGCCATCGATGTAGCTCAGTCGGCAGATTCGCTGGGCTGCTGATCTGGAGCTGCGTTCAGGCTTAGGTTGAATCCCCCTTTGGTCTCATTGAATGGTTTCTTCCGAGGTTTTCCCCAGCCGTGGGACTGAAGCCGGATGGTCTATGGCGAGTCCTCGGCATCACTTTATTTCCCCCTTTCATTTCATTACCTGGTTGGGTTTTTCCGAGGTTTTCCCCAACCAAAAGGCAAATGCCGGGTAATCTTTTGGCGAATCCTTGGACCTCACCTCATCATTGTAGAAAATTACTACATTGTAAAACTGTCAAAATTGTAACATATTGTAAAAGTTTGTAAAAATTGTAATTGTAATATTGTAAAATTTTGACTAGTTCCACATCTTAGAGCTTCATTGCTCATGTAAGATCTATGGAAGATAATAAATGAATGAATGAATGAATGAATGAATGAATGAATGAATAAATGAATTAAAAGAAGAATATTTTCGTTGGCCACAGATAAAGAGCTTTTAAAAGACGAAGTTTTTAAAAGTGTGTATATGTATCTAATGCCTACTCACTTCACTTGCGTGATTCGGGTTCTGCATATTGCGGACAAATGGCAGCACTGTGACCAATTTTCAATTTGTACACCACTTGGTTGGGCCACGTTGTATTGCCGGTGACTCAAGAGAAGACGAGCGCAGAGTGAGGAGGAAGGGTGGTGAACAGATAATATTACAACACGTGTAATACTGTCTTGTACTTCTAGTAAGTGGAAACATTAGGTCTCCTTCAGTTCAACTTAGTTTATTAATTACTGTGTCGACTGTGAGATCAAGAGACGTCTCTCAGCACTTGAATGAGGAAAGTGTTCAAGTTGGACGGGTGGGTGATCAAGGTCAAATTCCTTTCGATCAATCAATCGTTTGTTAATGTCATGAGCAACAGTCTGTTGCAATAGACATAAAATATATTAAAATACAAGCGATATAAAATAATATTTGACAAAAAATATAAAAACAGAATGAATACAACAATACAAATGAAATAATAATAATTGCATTGTATCTTGTATGAAAGGATCTTCCTGTCTGTCCTATGTAAAAATGTGGGCAACTATTGCATTTTAATTTATAAACTCCATACAACGAACATATTAAAGCTATAACCAAACCTTACATTACATCAAATTATGCAGATCACATTATCGACAATAATCATGACTACAATAATATAGAAACAGATATGGAAATTTTACACATCACACCAAAAAGTTTACAGTTAAATATCCTAGAACAATACGAAATATATAAGAATACAATAGCACACCCACATTACATACTTAATACACAACTACAGTTCAATACGCACACATTGTTTGACATCATAATACGTCATAACATACAGACAGCCAACCCCCACCATAGGAACAACACACTCCCACCCCTACCATCGACAACTGCACATCGCAGAGCCAAAATCAGCAGTGGTTCAAGAGACACTGAAGACGACGACAAATAGCGTCGAAACAGGCCGTCTGTCGAAGGTAAATACCTTTTTAAACAATTTTAATACTTTTAACGTGTGACAGTGTAAATTTTATGTTTTTAACAAAGTGTTAACGAGAACTTTAATCAATGTTATCATATGTCGTGTGCATACTTTTAACTTGCCTGCCGCTAGAGGGCTACTGTCGCGCCAGCTGTCAAATGTTGGCATATTTTATACGTATGAGTTGCGCGACTGTATGTTTTAGACTGTGGTAATGCATTGAGTTGGGGGTCTTTCTATTTATTTGTCTATGGTTGTGGGCGAGTCTACTGAGGCAATTGATGGGGGTGTACAATGCGAAGTACTGCCAGTTGGATCATTGTATGCAGATCCTTGGGTCCAGTGATGACGGTCATTACCACATGTTTCCATATGCCAGAGAGTAAAAACAGTGGCTATACATTATGGGAAATATATAATTTGAGCCTTGACTTGTAATTCGAACTCATTTCCAAATATGAATCAGTAACACTAAACATTTTCAGCCCCCCCCCCTGACTTCGGAGACCCCCCCCCCCGCAACGCGGGGTCTGTGGGAGTGTAAGTTACGCCACTGACATGTTATACAAAACAGATTTAAATTGTAATTAACTTGCATCATGTGCCTTTTGTGATAACTTATTAAACATCGTTATAGCAATAAAATTGAACCATTTTTCGGACTTACATAATCTAACTCTAGGTTCTGAAAGACAATAATTGTACCACAGTCTACTATATACAGTCGCGAAGCTCAATATGTAGTAAAAATGCAAACAGGGGTAGTTGCCCACCACTAGGATCGCTACTATCGCCTCAGCATCGCAGATCTCTCTCCTAGCAGCCGACAAAATATGTTACACTTTCGTTGTCGTGTTCTTTTGGAAAAATTAACACCTTCCTTCCATTATTGAAATATTAAATGCATAAAGTTAATTTATTATTTTAATGAAGTATATTAAATTCCACCATAAACTCGAAGATACCTGCAAGAAATAAGTTAATATAATTTTTGTTTGTGCAAACCGAACTGAAATTTACTATAATAGCTTCACTCATTCAAGATTATAGCGATAATTAACTATGAATTGAAACCAATAAATATTAATTTGCATTTCTCTTTACAACAATAATAATGGAAATATGAATTAATGGAGTAACTTACGTGTACCGGTACTTGTAGTGTAGGCAAATACTGACAGTATTTGGTGTAGGCTTACGTAGTTAACAAAATGGGATGAGGTTAAGCAATAATAATCACATCAGAATTGGAAATAAAACGTGATCAATACATTTTATTGTAACAGACTTTTTCTACGTCTCTAGTTAAAGCAACAAATAAAAATAACAACAAAATTAACAGCTATAATTAAAAACATATCCTTTGAAGAAAAAATTAGGCCTAAGTAATAATAATCCCAATAGAATTGAAAATAAAACGTGATCAGTAAAGTTCATTAAAACAAACTTAATTTTTCTACGTCTTTAGTAAAATAACACATAAAAATAATAACAAAATTAATAGCTACAATTAAAAATATATCCTCTGAAAAGAAAGTAGACCTAACCTTTATTTCTCTGGAAATTTAGCAGCCTAAGTGACAGAACTTTGACCGGTATCTAATGTCCTTTCGGTTAGACTGAAACATTTCATTGTGAAATTTAAGGATATAATGTATTCTAACAGTCACAAAGAACTTCAAATTAACAGTTTTGTTTCTGCACAGCATTCTTGTGGAAACCCAGGAATCTTTCGGAAATCGGAAAAAGGATAACTCTGACCTCTTTCTCTTATTGTTGCTACAATTTATAGCACTACAAACGTCTCCTCCATGTCCCATATTATTATTCCAATTATTATATTTTAGCCATTAACATTTTCATTATAACCAATAACGAACATTTCACAAGCATCAATGTGAAATACGCAACGAGCTAGCACTCGATAGAAATACGACACAGTCCAAAGTCGACCATGGACAGTCTATTGTTTCTAGTTGCTAACCGCTTGGAGCGCCTTATCACGAGATTTGCAAAAAAACACCTCAAGCTTCGCGACTGTATATAGTAGACTGTGATTGTACCTTGTATTATAGTGATGAACTTTTGTTTTAGGGTGATAAGTATTAAGGTTTTTCTTAATTTTCACTAGACATTGGAATATATATATATATATATATATATGACAGTTAAAATATTTTCTCGAATAAATAGTGGTCTACAGTGAGCGTCATATGCAGACCTTGTTAAAATGTGTATAGCTTTTTTGTAGAATAAGAATCTTGGATATGCTACTGCTATTTCCCCAAATATAAATACCATAAGATAATATACTATTGAAAAAGGATAATAAGAATTTATGAGGTAGAATTTTGGTATTAACCCAGATAAGACTGACGTCCTATATATAGGACACTGGACGTTTTATTTTTTTAACATTGTTGTGTAAGATTTTCATAGTTGGCCATCATGATACCATAATCCTTATGTGTTATAAATTGCCTCCAATTTTTGTTCTTATGTTCAGTCTGTCATAGTCATTGTTGTGAACTTATTTGTGTGAGTCATGGCTGTGGAGCAGAACATGTTGTTCTCGAAGTCGGTATATACCACATGCTATAGGCATAATGCTTTTAATATTGACAGGGCATACTCGTATTATGTACTTCGTATATAATAATTCATAATTAGATTCAATTTTTGATTTAATGTTATGCCATATCATGGTAAACTTAGGCATACTACATGTAGTACGTCAGTCATAAGAGGGGACATTTCGTAAGACTGATAATACTCATGTTATTATAAGGGTTTTTCACTAAATGAAGCCTTACAAATGATTCATGACGACCAAGTTGCTATAAGTGCAATAACATTGCCATCACCATTTTATCACCAAAAAATGCGTGTGGTAACGTAACTGATGAGAATTCTGGTGATGAAATATCCCTACAATTGACAATATGCCTGCTAGTCAGTTGAGAGCTGAGAGAGAAGTAACCCTCAACACACAAGGAGAGGGAATGGATGATTATGGTGACGAAAGTCATAATGGTGATGATGAACATAGTGAAGGTAATGGTGAAAATGGCTGTAGAAATACTAGTGATTCAGCAACCGATATACAGATGAAGAGAAAGAATAATACATTTCAATTGGGAAGAAGTTGACATACAGTAGGGAAATACTATATTCTTCCCACTAAACTCGGGCCTCAAGAAACTTTTCTCCATCACAATTGTTTGGTGATGATATTATTGATATGCTGGTTAAATTTACTGACCAATATGCAGCACAGAAGAATTTTATTGGTGATGTTACCAATAGTGATATGAAAATATTTATCTCAATACTGCTACTCAGTGGATAAGTAGATCTACCTAGCCGCCAAATGTATTGGGAAAACAGCTTGGATACCCATAACCCACTAGTTGCAAATGCAGTGTCTGGCGATAGATTCAAATTTTATAATAGCTAATTTCCATGCATGCAATAATGATGAAATTGATGCAGCTGATAAATTTACTAAGGTACGGCTCTTATTTGATCATCTGAACAAATGCTTGAATATGCTCCCCATGAGGAAAATCATTCCATAGATGAAGCAATGGTACCTTATTTCGGGAAACATAGGTGCAACAATTCATCTGGGGAAAGCCTATAAAATAGTATGGATATAAAATATGGACAGGGGCTACTAAATATTGACATATATTGTGGATAAATCCATACCAAGGAGCTGCAACTAGTGTCTCAAGAGAGAACAAGAATCTGGGTTAGGATGCTAGTGTGTTTCTTCAATATGTAGATATAGTGACAAACATGGGTGCATTATTCTATCACCCATTCTTGATAACCTTTTCACTTCAGTATCATCACTTTCAGAAGGGGCATATAGGGTACGGAAACAATTAGAGGAATGCGTACATCAAAGTGTTTTTTGCAGGAATCAAAGAAAATGAAGAAAGTAGCACTGTAACATATGAGTATAAAATAGAAAAGACTGAGAACATTGTCGCAAAATAGAATGATAACAGCATTTTAACTATTGCTTCCAATTCAATTTCCGTGAACCCAGTGCACACAGTTTCAAGATATTCTAGAAATTTGAAGAAGAAAATATCAGTGAAATAGCCCAATATCATATATCAGTAGCTACAATAAAAATATGGGTGGACCAAAACATCAGTCTGTACAAAACATATATTAGGGGCAAGAAATGGTACTTTAGTCTGCATTGACGTAGCACAACAAAATGCATGGCAGTTATACAAGATAAACGCCAACAAAAAACTCGATCATCTTGCATTTCGCAAACGTCTTGTCTTATCTGTTCTCGAATCCACTGCTCGACATATACAGTCAAGCGGAAGACCAGTGGTTGTCAACTCACCGCACTCTCGGGCTAGCGTCTCTTACTCGAAGGTCTCTTGTAGCATCAGCATGCATTTGTGTCTGCTGGCGGGTATACTCTCTACCTATTCCTGCTGTACTTACCCTTTACCCATTTCAGCGAGTGCTGACGACCACTGCGGTATACCATCTAATCTAAGACTGAGCAAAAGATTCAAGGTTTGATGGAAGTGATCATTTTGTGGTATCTCAAGAAAGACAAACTCGATGCAGACAGTGTCACACAAAGACAACAATAACATGTATGAAGTGTGATGCTGGTGTACATGTAAAACGTTTTATCACGTATCACACACCATAAACATTCTTGAAAATTACTATAATCTCATTGTGTTTGAGTGATATTATAATTTTGTGTTAATTTGATGTATTGTTAAGCTAAACAATTTACATATGTTAGTGCTAAAACGACTTCTGTTATATAATGTTTTTGTATGGGGATATGATTGACGTCCTATATATAGGACACTGAAAATCTCGAATACTATTAACATAAAAAATTAAAAAACAGCTTTGCTATGTTATATCAATTACAATTAAATAATTCATAAAAAAAATCGTATTTTTTTTAACAAAAAATAATTCAGTCTTATCTGGATTAAAGGTTTTAAATGTCTTAATAAGTAAATTCCTCTTGACAGCCTAATACTTAACAAATTAATATGTTCATCCCATGCTAGTTTAGAATCCAATACAATTTTACCTGTGACTGAGCTTTGGCGATCGACATATTTTTCAATGAAAATATTATATTTTCAGTTTTATTTACATTTAAACTGAAACCATTCACCTGAAATCAATTTACTGCAGTATCATATGATTTTTTCATTATTGAATTCAAAATTTTTATATCAGTATGTGAGGAATAAAGAGTTGTGTCATCTGCAAATAATAGAGATTTACAACTAACATTTTCTGGAAGGTCATTCACCATAATCAAGAATGGGAGTGGTCCCAAAATGGAACCTTGAGGAAATCCACATTCAATATTAACTAAATTGGAATAAACGCCATTTAGACATACACGTTGTGTACAGTTTGATAAACAAGATCTAAACATATCTAGTTCTTTTCCTCTAACACCGTAATAATAGAGTTTTGAAATTAATGTTTCATGTGATACACAATCGAATGCTTTTTAGACAGATCACATAAAATAGGAAATGAGCTGTCTTATAATCGAACCCAGAGATGACAGTTGAGATTAGTTTTTCAATGACATCCAAAGTGTAGCCTTTTCTAAATCCGAATTGTTCCTTGGTAAATAAGTTATTTGTTTCAAAGTGATGTGTCAATTAAGTTTTCATTACTGTTTCTAATATTTTAGAGAATGTAGGAACAATAGAGATGGGTCTATAATTTTCAGATCTAGACCGGTCTACTTTTTTATAAATAGGAACTGTTTTGGAAAGCTTCAGAGATTGGGGGAATACACTATTATTTCCTCTTCTCCTGAGTTAGTGACAGTACATCATGTCTATCTGTGAAGAGTTACAGTAGCGTGCAAATTAATCCGAACAACGTAATTACTTATGCAAAAACACTCAAACGGGATAAAAAAAAAAGGATCTAAGACATACCTCAGTAATCTATGTGGCCTCCCTTGTTCCTAATAACAGCTCTGAGACGATTTGGCATGGATTCCACTAATTTCTCACAAATATTCATTTCTTCATCGCGAAACCATACACCAATGAGGGCAGAAATCATCTTCTCCTTTGTAGAACAATCTATTTTTTGCATTCTTCTTTTGCAAATTGACCACAAGTTCTCAATGGGGTTGATATCGGGTGAGTTGCTTGGCCAGGGGAGTACGTGAATATTCTTCTTGTTGAAGAATTCTGTAGTTTTTCGAGACATATGGCATGGTGCCAGGTCTTGTTGGAACACACCTCTGCCAACCGGAAATGATTTTTGCAGCTGGGGTACGATTCTGGTTTCCAGTAAGTGAATATATTTGTCAGAATTCATAATTTCCTTGATAGGTATTAATGCTCCAGGCCCTTCATGTGTAAAACAACCCCAAAACTTTACTTTAGGTGGGTATTTGGGTGCTTGTTGGAGATGAGCTACTGTTAATTTTTCGGATCCTTTCCGTACGTAAGAAACACGGTGGCCGTGGACCTCGAAATGAGACTCATCGGAAAAAAGTACATTCTTCCAGTCATTCACTGTCCACTGTTGATGTAATTTTGCCCACATTAAGCGTTTTTTGCACATAACAGGGGTTAGCAGTTGCTTCTTATAGGCTTACGAGCCATTCGTCCAGCTTCCAAAAGCCTACGCCGCACTGTTGTGACGTGAATATTCGCCCCAGTGGTAGCCATTAACTCGCGGGTTAAGTCGACAGCAGTTAGTCTAGGATTTAATTTACTTTTCCTGACAATTAAACGATCATCTGCAGGTGAAGTCTTCCTTTTCCGGCCACAGTTTCCTTTTTTCTGGGGTGTGATGGATCCAGTCTCCCTGTATCGTTTTATGATCGAATTAACAGTAGCCAAACCGATGTGACATTCTGCAGCAATTTGCCTCTGTGTCATAGAAGAATGCTATGCTAATGTTATAATTTTAGACCGTTTTCGTGGAGTTGTATCCATTTGTGAAGACGACAGAATGTACACAGGATTGCAGTATTAAGTCTTCAACACAACTGAAATGCTTATAAGTACGAAACGACAGGCAAAATGTCACATATTATAAAAAAAAATAATGACAGACCTTCAACAATGGAATTACACGTAGTACAGATGTCAATTAAAGCGGTATGAGCAGCTCTGAGGCCAACAATGACAGAAAATGTAAAAATATGTCGTGTTCGGATTAATTTGCACGCTACTGTATGTCGTGTACTAGAATGAGTGTATGTGTAAATATAGTGTAGTGTAAGGAATGAGTGAGGATAATGTAGGGAGAAGGGGAAAACCCGGTGCCAGTACGTACCATACTCTTATCGAATAGCACCCAGGGAACCGTCAGGCTTAACGTCCCCATCCGACGGATGAATCACTATCAGCAGTGGCCTATGCCTTCTATTCATATGCACTGCAGAGAGATTTGGGAATCAACCTAGGAATTTGGTACACTAGCTAGTGATTGGAAGTTGTGCATCACCATCTCTCCTAGTCCCGAAATAGAAATTTTACATGAAATTCTGTGACCCTGCTGGGAATCGAATCTGGGCTGGCTAGTCTGGAGTTACACGCACTACCACAAAGCTAACTCGGCAAACTTAGGTTTTAAATGTAAGTGAAAAAATCTGGAACTTGCAGTCTGACGTGTTCTTAAGGCAATGGTGGAAGGGTTTTTTTTAGCAATATAAAGGGCGAATGGTATGAATCAATACTATTGAATACAAAATTATAAAGAAATAGGTTGTAGGATGCCACAACGTTGGAAGATTATTGCTGGTTTCTGAAGGACAGTAATTGTGACTGCTAGAGCAAGGCACCAGGTAGCAAGCATTTTTAAAACATATACAGGTATGAGTTATTTAATTTCTGTTGCAAATATTTCAAGTAGTTTGTATAAACACATTTTATTACTTTTTGACTAACAAGTATAATCTATAACTGTCTTTACAAATAGTACAATTTTAATTAAAATTTAAAATTGCATTATTTAATTTTTTTTTCCATGCTTTATGGACTAAGCTCGATGGAGTCAGCGACCAGTGATGCTGGCAGGAAGGAGCACATGATGACGGTGGGGACAGTAGTGCAGTGGGACTGCAGGCAGGAAGGTGCATATGGTGACAGTGGGGACAGAAGTGCAGTGGGACTGCAGGCGCTGGAGCCTGAGAACAGTGATGCTGGCAAGGGAGGAGCACATGATGAAGGTGGGGACAGTAGTGCAGTGGGACTGCAGGCAGGAAGGTGCATATGGTGACAGTGGGGACAGAAGTGCAGAGGGACTGCAGGCGCTGGAGCCTGAGAACAGTGATGCAGGCAAGGGAGGAGCACATGATGAAGGTGGGGGCAGCAATGCAGTGGTACTGCAGGCAGGAAGGAGTACATGGTGACTGTGGGGGCAGCAGTGCAGTGGGACTGCAGGCGCCGGAGCCTGAGACCAGTGATGCTGGCAGGGAGGAGCACATGATGACGGTGGGGGCAGCAGAGAAGTGGGACTGCAGGCGCTGGAGCCTGAGATTAGTGATGCTGACAGGGAGGAGCACGTGATGATGGTGTGGGCAGCAGTGCAGTGGGACTACAGGCGCTGGAGCCTGAGACCAGTGATGCTGACAGGGAGGAGCACGTGATGACGGTGGGGGCAGCAGCACAGTGGGACTGCAGGCGCTGGAGCCTGAGACCAGAGATGCTGACAGGGAGGAGCACGAGATGACGGTGGGTGCAGCAGTGCGGTGGGACTGCAGGCAACGCAGCCTGAGAAAAGTGATGCTGGCATGGAGGAGCACGTGATGACGGTGGGGGCAGTATTGCAGTGGGACTCCGGATGACGGAGCCTGAAACCAGTAATGCTGGCAGGGAGGAGCAATTGATGACGGTGGGTGCAGCAGCGAATTGGGACTGAAGGCACCGGAGCATGAGACCAGTGATGCTGACAGGGAGGAGCAATTGATGATAGTGGAGGCAGCAGTGCAGTGGAACTGCACGTGCTGGAGCCTGACACCAGTGATGCTGTCAGAGAGGAGCATGTGATGACGTTGGTGACAGCAGTGCATTGGGACTGCAGCCCGTGTAGCCTGAGACCAGTGATGCTGGCTGGTAGTAGTAGTAGCAGTAGTAGTAGTAGTAGTAGTAGTAGTAGTAGTAGTAGTAGTAGTAGGGTTTAAGAAGGGCGCGTCAGCTACTATGGCTATTTGCGCCCTTGTCTGAAATTCTTAATATAACAAATACATAAATAATATAATAATCAGAGTGCTAAAAGAACTAAAAAGCGTTGTCACGATAAAACGAGGCACACAAATGCAGTATACATCAGGCGATTTCTACAGAATCATTAAAGTGAGCAATTCTACCACACTAGGTGGTATTCAAGACGAACAAATAAAACAATAAAACTAAGGCCACCAGAGATAACTTGTGAATCATATTTTAAAACCATAAAATTTTATAAAATATTCGGATGTATAAAGTCCGAAATGTCAACAATGTAAAATCAAATATAAAACAGCAAATGTAACCTCCGGATGTAAAGGGTCCGGAGGATAAGTAAAAGGGATCAATAAAAAACTAAATCACCTTATCCAAACCTGTATTTGATAAAAATCTCAGAACTGCATTTGTACAATTAAAATCATTTCCAAGAGCATCACGTAATGTCGGCCGAATTCCATATTGCCTCCGTGCATGGTCATATTTCCTGCAACGCAATAAAAAATGTTCCACCGTAAGTGGAACATGGCACATATCGCACTCCGGCTGAGGTTCGCCACGTAGGAGATGGCCGTGTGAGATGACAATGGCCAATCCTCAACCGGGTGAGTAATACCTCCTCGTGTCGCGACGCTCTTCTAGACGAATCCCAAACTCGAACAGTATTCTTTATATTTCGTAATTTGTTTCCCTCTTGTGCAGACCATTCTCCTTCCCATTGCCACCAAATTTAATATTTCAAGTAGTTTCGAATGTCCTGCCACCTCTCGCGCCAATATACCAGAGAGCCATTTAGTGCGCCAGCCCTGGCTGCAGCATCCGCGGCCTCATTTCCTGGAATCCCTACATGGCCAGGAATCCACAGTACTCCAATCTCATAATCAGAGCAAAGGAGAGTATGGAACAGCTGCTGAGTTCTTAAGACAAGTGGATCATCACAATTAAAAGACTGCAAGGACTGGATGGCACTTAAAGAGTGGGAACAGATAAGGAATCTGCCCCGAGGTTGCCTAATTAAAAACAATAAAACTCTGTAAAGAGCATAGAGTTCAGCAGTAAAAACACTAGTATATTGGCTTAGTCTGTATTTAAATATATCTCCATTTGTAACGAAGGAACAACCAACACAATCATTTATCCGGGATCAGTCAGTAAAAACTAATGAATAATTTTGATATCGGGATAAAAGTTCACTAAAACGTATTCTATAAACAAAAGCTGGTGTAAAATTCTTAAAACAGCGGCTCAGACTTACATCAAACATGGGACGTCGCATAATCCACGGTGGAGTGGTGGTATACTCCACTGTGCGAACTGATGGTATATGTATATCCAGCTCAGAGAGCAGTTCACGAAAGCGCATACCTGCTGGACGAAGTCTCCGTGGATTTTCACTGTATCGGCCGTAAAGAGACGAATGATGGAAAGAGTCGTAAGAATTGTGCTCAGGCTGCGAGCGGAGCTTAACAGCATATGAGCACAACAACACATTACGTCGCCGATACAGTGATGGTTCTCCTGCTTCACAATAAAGACTCGCTATCCGACTAGTTCGGAAGGCCCCTGTAGCGAGTCGTATCCCATGGTGATGGATAGTATCTAAAAGACGTAATTTAGATTTATTTGCTGAGCCGTAAATAAAACAGCCATAATCCAGCTTTGATCATATAAGAGCTCGGTAAAGACGTAAAAGCACTGTGCGGTCTACACCCCAGCGAACCCCTGACAAAAGGTGTAAAATGTGTAAGGATTTCTCGCAACGCCTTCTCAAATCACGTATATGCGCCTCGCACGTTAATTTATAATCAAAGATAAGGCCCAAAAATTTCGCAGTGTCTGTATATTGCAACTCCACTCCATTAAGACGAAGTTCAGGATGTGGATGTAGTCCACGTTCGTTGTAAAAGTGGACACACTGCGTCTTCTGAGTGGAGAATTTAAAATCATTGCGAACAGCCCACTCTGATAGTACGTTGATGACCAGTTGCAACTGTCGACCGATGGATGGAAGATATCGAGAGCTGTAAAATAGACTGAAGTCATCAACGTACAAGAGAGGAGATACTCGGCCACCCACACAGTGGGCAATTCCAGTGATCGCAATGCAGAAAATAAGAACACTTAATACAGACCCCTGCGGAACGCCATTTTCTTGGAGACGTTTATTAGAAAGTGTGGTGCCTACTCGAACTCGGAAATACCGCTCTGCCATGAACTTCGCAATAAATGTTGGTAGACTGCCACGAAGTCCCCAAACATGCAGAGTTTGTAGAATGACATACCGCCATGTGGTATCGTAAGCCTTTTCTAGATCAAAGAAGACCGCCACAAGATGTTCCTTCTTGAGGAAAGCATCTCTAATGGCGGTTTCTAGCCGAACAAGATGTTCTGCGGCTGATCTGTGCTTACGAAAACCACATTGGATATTAGACAATCGGTTTTCCGATTCGAGTACCCACATCAGGCGTTTGCTTATCATCTTTTCCATAACCTAGCATACGCAGCTGGTAAGACTAATTGGCCTATAACTGCCAGGTAAAGAAGGATCCTTTCCTTGTTTCTGGACTGGGATTAGAATGGCGGAACGCCAAGCAGATGGAAATACACCCTCAGTCCAGATCTTGTTGTACATTGCCAGAAGAAAGGATTTTCCAGCTGGCGGAAGATGGCGAAGCATACGGTTATGGATGTTATCAGGGCCAGGGGATGTGTCAGGGGATGCGTCCAGTGCCGCCTCCAGTTCCTCGGATTGAACGGCGCATTGTATTGTTCAGTGTTATTAGGTGTAAAGTTCAGAGTTAGTTTCTCCGCAGTATCCTTAATTTTTAAAAATTCCGGGTCATAATTGTTTGAGTTGCTTATCTGAGCAAATGAGTGAGCGAATATCTCTGCAATTTCTATGTGACTGGTGGTCGGTACGCCGTTGTTCAGAAGACCCGGAATTACAGAACTACATTTCCCCATTATCCGACGGACTTTGTCCCACACGATGTTAGCTGGGACGTTCTTTTTCAATGAATTGACGTAATTTGTCCAGGACGTCTTCTTAGCATCGCACACAGAGCGACGAGCTATGGCTCGAAGACGTTTAAACAGGACAAAGTTTTCTTGGGTCGGATGGCGCTCAAATTGGCGTAAAGCACGTTTGCGGTCTCGGATTGCATCTCTACAGGCGTCCGTCCACCAAGGGACAGGGAAGCGTTTTGGCCTGGAGGACGACCGGGGGATAGATAATTCCGCAGACGTAATTACCACATTTGAAAAGTGCTCTACGACGGAGTCCACACTTTCATATCCAAAGTCATCGAATGATAAGGACTCCGAAAATCCGACCCAGTCAGCCTTTTTAATAACCCAGTTTGAAGAGCGAGTTTCCGCAGGATGTAAAGCGGACATACGCATTCGAATGGGGTAGTGGTCACTACCATGAAGGTAATGAACAGGGAAAGGATTTATATGTAAATACATATTTACTTATAAAGCTAATATAATTTATATTTTGCATTATCTTTATGTTTCACAATGTGTAGGGTTGAAAAATCCTACTTTTATTTTCCATATTTTTCCATATTTTAGAGTTTAGTACATATTTTCGTTAATTTCCATATATTTTCCATATTTCATATAAAACAGTCCATATTATATTAGGTTTAACAATAAAACAAAACAAAATTCCATTAACTTTTAAAAATACATTTCAACAATAGAGATTTAAACACATGTTCAGTAATCCCTTTAACATCAGAGTTATTTGAAAATTAGCAGTCCTATCAACAATGGGAAAGTAAGTTACAAAACTGTATTAATTTAATTTAAAATTTTTAACAGACTTCAGTTGTGCAGCTCAACAGTTAAATGCCAGTCAGAGTACACATAGGTTCAGTTTTGTAAATCATACTATAAAGACGGTAAATATGCCAAAAGTACGTCATTCAGTCAATTTAAAATCAAAACTAACAAGTTACATTTCAGAATTTAAAGAAGATGGTTTATCAACTGACAATAAAATATTATTTTGTAATTTGTGTCAGTGTGCAGTATCATCTACACAAAAGTTCCTGGTGCAACAACACATTACAACTAGTAAACATCAGGCCAACAAACAACTAAATTCCAAGCAGAGACAATTGTTTTTAACACAACCAACAACATCGAATGTAAGATCTGAGTTTAACATCGACCTGTGCCGTTCTCTCATCTCTGCTGATATTCCTCTCTACAAACTAAAGAATAAGGTCTTCAGGGAATTCCTTGAAAAATATACTCAACATACAATCCCGGATGAGTCAACACTTAGGAAGACGTATGCTCCATCCATCTACGATGAGACAATACAGAAGATAAGAGATGAAATTAAAGATAGTTCAATTTGGGTTTCCATTGATGAGACTCCCGACAAAGAAGGTAGACTTGTTGGTAATGTAGTTATCGGTTTGTTAAGTGAACAATATTCTGAACGAATTCTTTTACATTGTGATGTTCTAGAAAAGTGCAATAACAAAACTATAGTTAAACTGTTCAACGAAGCTATGGGTATCCTGTGGCCAAAGGGTATTATGTACGATAATGTGTTATTCTTTATTAGCGATGCTGCCCCTTATATGGTCAAAGCTGGACAAGCATTATCTGTTGTATATCCTAAATTGACTCATTTTACTTGTGTGGCGCATGCATTTCATCGTGTGGCAGAAGTGGTCAGAGACAATTTCCCTAAAGTAGATTTGTTGATTTCATCAGTGAAAAAAGTATTTCTCAAAGCTCCCAGTAGAGTTAACGTGTTGAAAGAAATGTACCCTGAAATTCCATTGCCACCAAAGCCAATTTTAACTAGATGGGGTACATGGCTAGAAGCAGTTGAATATTATGCCGAACATATAGACTCTATTAACAATGTTCTCCTTGCATTGGACTCTGAAGATGCAGTCTCAATTGATACTGCGAAAACAGTTACCTGTGACATAAGTGTGAAGAATGACTTAGCTCACATTCAGCATACATTTTCATGCATCATAAAAACGCTCAAAAGTCTCCAAAATAGGCACCTTTCACTATCTGAAAGTTTTGAAATTATAAATAGTACTGTGGAACAACTGAATCGTGGTAGAGGTAAAGTTGCAGATGCAGTAAGAGCTAAGGTGGACACTGTACTTTCAAAAAACCCTGGATATGAAGAACTACAAAAGGTTGTTGCTGTGATGAGTGGTGAATCAACAGTGAAGATTAACTTGGACTTATCCCCAGCAGACATTGTGAAATTGAATTATGTACCAGTTACTTCTTGTGACGTCGAACGCTCTTTTAGTCAGTATAAATCTATCCTCAGAGACAATAGAAGAAGATTCACTTTTCAGCACTTGAAAGAAATGTTTGTAACCTATTGTTATGGTAACAGACAATAAAAATTGTGTTTTGTTGAAACTACATTGGAAGATAAGGTACGTCCATTATATTTTTTGTTTAGTTTGATTAAAATGTACCAATATTTAACGTACATAGTCATTTTTTTATAATTTTAAGTCCATATTTAATTCCATATTTTGGTAAAAATCCATATTTAATTCCATATTTTGGTAAAAATAACTACATATATATTTACATATTTCATATATTTTTAGTCCATATAAATCCGTTCCCTGGTAATGAATAACTGCCCATTCGAAATGCATGGACAAAACTGGGCTACAAATGGAGATGTCTATCATGGAGAAAGTACCGTAAGCCGAGGATAGATGTGTTCCTTCCCCGGAATTTAGGGTAATCAAATTAAGGCGGGTACATACCTCTGCTATTTTATTTCCTCTGTCATCATCAGAATTAGAGCCCCAAGAGTGGTGAGATGCATTAAAATCTCCGACTAACAAATATTGAGCAGGTATCTGCGATAGAATGTGTTCCACGTCATTAACTGTGTAAAGTATATCAGGAGGCATATAGACACAAACTATAGAGAACTAGATGCTAGATAAAGATATTCTAGCTGCTATACATTGATGAGGAGTGTCAATATTGATGATGGAGGAAAAGATACTTTGACGGAGTAGAATGGCACAACCTCCATTTGCCCGAATACCGGCACGATGATCGTACCGGTAAATATTGTATCCTGAAATATTCAGGGAATGTTCGGGTCGGAGGTGTGTCTCCTGTAGATATAAAATAGCAGGGTTCTCATGATAGATCAATTGTTGTAGTTCTGTATATCTGCTGCGTATACCGTTCACATTCCACTGTACAATATCTGTCATTGCGAGGAGCTAAATCATGATGGTGGCTTCACAGGCGATCTTCTCTTCTTTTCTTTTCTATGGATTGATGCCTTTGTCTGCGACTGCTTAATCTTGGACTGTGGCGACTCACTTGCAGATCGTCGCACTACTGATCGTGATCTTGATCGAGGACGTGATCGAGAGCGTGATCTCGATTCGCCACCCGAACTAGGAGCGCGACGTTCCGGTGTTCTACCAGGCCTAGAATCTTTCTCTGCTGTCACGGCAGCGATCTTTCTAATTACGTAAGGCCTGATATCGAAACCACACGAGTCGTCTGACTCAGCAGTCTGTGTCGCAGAGTCAACGTATGTCTGGGTCGCGGTCTCAATTCGCTTCCCAGGCATACTTGCGAGAGGTGGCGTCTGCGTGGATGCATCAATTCTCTCTGTTGCCTTCTGCAATACTGAGGTATAAGATTTTTCTGTCGCCTTTTTTTGTTGGTCTAGAATAAGCTTACGCTCCTCGAAAAAAGTAATATTTTCTCGGACTCGGAGCTCTTGGATATTCTTCTCTACCAAATACGTCGGGCAATTTTTGGAATTCGAAGAGTGGTCCCCAGAACAATTCACACAGTGCTCGGCGCCGGCACATGGGGATTACCCATGTTCAGCAACGCCGCACTTTGCACATACGATGTTGTTTGTGCAACGTTTTTGCGTATGTCCGAACCGTTGACACCTAAAGCACCGCATTGGATTCGGCACATACGCATGCACAGGGACACGCTCGTACCCAACAAAGATATATTCTGGCAAGAGAGACGTTTCAAAAGTCAGAAAGACTGTGCTCAGGGGTTCAGTCCGTCCGTCCCGCTTACGCGGTAAAAGGTAAGCCTAGGACACGGACTGTTCCGCCAGCTCTAATTGGATATCTTCATCGGATATAACACCCAGAGAATCCGTATGCACAACTCCTCGCGTTGTGTTCAGCGAGGAGTGTCGCTCTACTCTGATTGGGTATGATCCCAGCAACTTCGCTCTCAACAGTGTTTCACTCTGTTTTGCAGATGCAGTCTCAACAAGGAGACTGCCATTCCGGAGTCGAGTTGCATTTCTGACCTTGCCTACGAGTCCGTCGAGCGCGCGTATCACGTAAAATGGACTAAGGTTTTTCATTGTTTTTTCCGTCCCATCCAACGTGATACTAATAAACTTTGGAGGCGGCACTTTAATTATTACCTTCTCAGGGTCCAATTCCATTGCAGTGTTCGTCTTATTAATTTCAGTTGTGCTGTCTTTTACTATTTTCGTTTCCTTTTGTTGTTGTTTTTCTGGCGGGGAAGAGCAGCGCAAAGAGGCCATTTTGAACTGGCCCCCCCTACGGAACTGTCGGCGTCAGCCTGCCACCCGGGGGGGCGGAAGAAAAAGACACCTAAGAATTCTTCGCGGTCTGTGCCGGCCGTGGGGACCCCCCCACATCCCGATCCCAAGCAACCCAATTCAAGCAAGTTACCATTCAAACTGTTCATTACACACCTAATGGCAAGTCTTACACCAGAGGCTTGTCGCAGCTTTATGCCCCTAACACGGGAATAACCGCCCGTGGCTCCCCACTCTACAATGAACACAAGTGCCAGACTACATCGGCTAACTCCGACCTACCCTCCCAAAGCCGGAGCAATACGAGACCGCACGCAGCTTCAGGGGACTTGTGGTTGATTACACTGCGACACCCATACGTCAGCGGTAACACGTCGGAGCGATACATCCGCCCCGGCGAGCAGAGTCGGTCACCGGCAAGTTTAAGTCGCTCCGGGCCCCCCTTGGGGCTCTACTTGTGTGTACATGACTACTGGTCCAGGCTCTGCACATAGACTTGCATATAGGGGCAGTATGAAGGGTACACTATTGCTTCGTTGCTGGGCGCCGTTTTGGGACTCACATGTTGGAACTCGCGCTCGAAACCGTGGGACAGGATCACGGAGATAGGAAAGATCCCCGCTGGTGAGACGGGAGTTATAAACCTAAGAAAATTAACCTAATAATAGATATAACAATTAGAAGGGGAAGAAGAATGAAGCCTCATCAGGCATTGTTAACAAATTCCGTCATGGTGGCGGACGTGGAAAGAAGAAAACAGCGGGGATGGAAAGGTCAAAATGGCTGTGATGATGTTGTGGGCTTTCCGCATGCAATGGCGGCCGGTGATGATGGCAGGAGGAGCACATGGACACGGTGGGTGTAGGAGTACATTAGGACTGCAGGCATTGGTGCCTGAGACCAGTGATGATGGCAGGGAGAAGCACGTGATGACGGTGGGGGCAGCAGAGAAGTGGGACTGCAGGCACCGGAGCCTCAGACCAGTGATTCAGGCAGGGAGGAGCACGTTATGACGTTGGGGGCAGCAATGTAGTAGGACTGCAGGGACTGGAGCCTGAGACCAGTGCTGCTGGCGGAGAGGAGCACGTGATAAGCGTGTGGGGAGCAGTGCATTGGGACTGCAGATGCCGGAGCCTGAGACCAGTGATGGTGGCAGTTAGGAGCAATTGATGATGGTGGGGTCAGCAGTGAAGTGAGACTTAAAGCACCGGAGCCTGCGTCCAGTGATGCTGGCAGGGAGCAGCACATGGTGACAGTCCTGGCAGGAGCGCAGTGCGACTGTAGGCACCGCAGGCTGACACCAGTGATGCTGGCAGGGAGGAGCACATGGTGACATTGGGGTCAGCATTGCAGTGGGAGTGCAGGCACCGGAGCCTGAGACCAGTGGTGCTGGCAGCGAGTTGCACATGGTGACAGTGGCGGCAGCAGTGCAGTGGAACAGCAGGTACCGGAGCCTGAGACCAGAGGTGCTGGCAAGGAGGAGCACATGGTGAAAGCGGTTGCAGCAATGCAGTGTGACTGCAGGCAAGGGAGTCTGAGACCAGTGAGCTGGCAGGGAGGATCACATGCTGGCAGAGTTGGCAGCAGTGCAGTGGGTCCGCAGGCACCGGAGCCTGAGACCAGTGATGCTGGCAGGGATGGGCACATGTTCACGGTGGGCAACAGTGCAGTGGGACTGCAGGCACAGGAGCCTGAGACCAGTGATGCTGGCAGGGAGGAGCACATGGTGACGATGGTGGCTGCCGTGGGTTGGGACTACATGCACTGGAGCCTGAGACCAGTGCTGCTGGCGGAGGGGAGCACGTGATTACAGTGGGGGGAGCAGTGCAGTGGGACTGCAGATGCCGGAGGCTGAGACCAGTGATGGTCGCAGGGAGGAGCAATTGATGATGGTGGAGTCAGCAGAGAAGTGGGACTGAAGGCACCGGAGCCTCAGACCAGTGGTCCTGGCAGCGAGTTGCACATGGTGACAGTGGGGGCGGCAGTGCAGTGGGACTGCAGGCACCGGAGCCTGAGACCAGTGGTGCTGGCAAAGTGGAGCTCATGGTGACAGTGGTTGCAGCAGTGCATTGTGACTGCAGGCACCGGAGCCTGAGACGAGTGATGCTGGTAGGGAGCAGCACATGGTTACTATGGGGGCTGCAGTGCAGTGGGAAAGACGGCACCTGAGCCAGAGACCTGTTGTGCTAGCAAAGAGAAACACATGGTGACGATGGGGACAGTAGTGCAGTGGGACTGCAGATGCCGTAGCTTCAGACCAGTAAAGTTGGCAGGGAGGTGCACGTGATTACGGTGGGGGCAGCAGTGCATTGGGACTGTAGATGCCGGAGCCTGAAACCAGTGATGATGACAGGGTGGAGCAAATTATGACGGTGGTGGCAGCAGTACAGATTTACTGCAGGCGCTCAATCCTGAGACCAGAGATGCTGACAGGGAGGAGCACGTGATGACGGTCCGGGCAGCAGTGCATTGGGACTGCAGGTACCGTATCCAGAGACCAGTGTATCTGAAAGGGAGGAGCACATGTTGACGGTGTGGGCAGCAATACAGTGGGACTGCAGGCGTTGAGATCAGTGCTGCTGGTGGGGATGAGCACGTGATGATAGTGTGGGTATGAGTGCAGTGGGACTGCAGATGCCCGAGCCTGAAACGAGTGATGGTAAAAGGGAGGAGCAAATGATGATGGTTGGGACAGCAGTGAAGTTGGACTGAAAACACCGGAGCCTGAGACCAGTGATGCTGGCAGGGAGGAGCACATGACGACGATTGGGGCAGCAGTGCAGCGGGACTGCAGGCACCGGAGCCTGAGACCAGAGGTTCCGGCAGGGAGGAGCACATGGTGACAGAGGTAGCAGCAATGCAGTGGGACTGTAGGCACCGGAGCCTGAGAGCAGTGATGCCTGAAGTGAGGAGCACATGTTGACAGTGCTGGCAGCAGTGCAGTGGGACTGTAGGCACCGGAGCCTGAGGCAAGTGATGCTAGCAGGGAGTAGCACATGGTGACAGTGAGGGCAGCATTGCAGTGGGACTGCAGGCACCGGAGCCTGAGACCAGTGGTGCTGGCAAGGAGGAGCACATGGTGACAGTGGTTGCAGCAATGCAGAGGGACTGCAGGCACCGGTGTCTGAGACCAGTGATGCTGGCAGGCAGGAGCACATGGTGGCAACGTTGGCAGCAGTGTAGTGGGTCTGCAGGCACCGGAGCCTCAGACCAGTGATGCTTGCAGGGAGGAGCAGATGGTAACGGTGGGGGCAGCAGTTGAATGGAACTGCAGGCACAGGAGTCTGAGAACAGTGATGCCGGAAGTGAGGAGCACATGTTCACAGTGCTAGCAGCAGTGCAGTGGGACTGTAGGCACCGGAGCCTGAGGTAAGTGATGCTGGGAGGGAGGAGCACATGGTGACAGTGAGGGCAGCATTGCAGTGGGACTGCAGGCACCGGAGCCTGAGACCGGTGGTGCTGGTAGCGAGGTGCTCATGGTGACAGTGGCGGCAGCTGTGCAGTGGGTCTGCAGGCACCGGAGCCTGAGACGAGTGGTGCTGGCAAGCAGGAGCATATGGTGACAGTGTTTGCAGCAGTGCAGTGTGACTGACTGCAGGCACCGGTGTCTGAGACCAGTTTTGCTGGCAGTGTGGAGCATATGTTGTCAGTGTTGGTAGCAGTTGCTGTTGGTTTGAAGACACCGGAGCCTGAGACCAGGGATGCTGGTGGGGAGGTGAACATGGTGACGGTGGGAGCGGCAGTGCAGTAGGAATGCACGCGTCGGAGCCTGAGACCAGTAATGCTGGCAGGGAGGAGCACATAGTTACGGTGGGAGCAGCAGAGCATTAGAACTGCAGGTACTGGACCCTGAGACCAGTGATTCTGGCAGGGAGGAGCACGTGATGGCGGTGGGGACAGCAGTGTAGTGGGACTGGAGATCCCGGAGCCTGAGACCAGTGATGGTGCAAGGACGATCAATTGATGACGGTGGGGGCAGGAGTGAAGTGGGACTGAAGGCACCGGAATCTGAGACTAGTGATGCTGGCAGGGAGGAGCACGTAATGACGGTGGGGGCAGCAGTGCAGTGAGAATGCAGGCGCCGGAGCCTGAGTCCCGTGATGCTGAGAGGGAGGAGAACGTGATGACGGAGGGGGCAGCAGTGAAGTGGGACTGCAGATGCCGGAGCCTGAGACCAGTGCTGCTGGCAGCGAAGAGCACGTGATGACGGTGGGGGCAGCAGTGCAGTGGGACTACAGGCGCCGGAGACTGAGACCAGTGATGCTGGCAGGGAGGAACACGTGATTACGGTGGGGGCAGCAGTGCAGTGGGACTGCAGATGCCAGAGCCTGAAACCAGTGATGATAGGGAGGAGCACGTGATGACGGTGGGGGCAGCAGTACTGTGGGCCTGCAGGCGCTGAATCCTGAGACCAGAGATGCTGACATGGAGAAGCAAGTGATAACGGTTTGTGCACACAGTGCAGTTGGACTGCAGGCACTGCAGCCAGAGACCAGTGATTCTGACAGGGAGGAGCACGTGATGACAGTGGGGCAGCAGTACAGTGGGACTGCAGGCGCTGGAGCCTGAGACCAGTGATGCTGGCAGGGAGGAGCATGTGATGACGGTGGGGGCACCAGTGCAGTAGGACTGCCGGCACTTAGCCTCAGACCAGTGATTCTGGCAGGGAGGAGCACGTTATGACGGTCGGGGTAGCAGTGCAGTAGGACTGCAGGCACCGGAGCCTGAGACCTGTGCTGCTGGCGGAGAGGAGCACGTGATGACGGTGGGTGGAGCAGTGCAGTTGGACTGCAGGCACCGGAGCCTGAGACCAGTGGTGTAGGTAGGGAGGAGCATATGGTGACGATGGGGGCAGCAGTGCAGTTGAACGGCCGGCACAGGAGCCTGAGACCAGTGATGCTGGCAGGGAGGAGCACATGGTGACGATGGGGGCTGCAGTGCAGTGGGCCTGCCGTCACCGGAGCCTGAGACCAGTTGTGGTGGCAAGGTGGAGCGCATGGTGACGATGGGGGAGCAGTGCAATGGGACTGCAGGCACCGGAGCCTGAGACCAGTGATGCTGGCAGTGAGGAGCATAAGTTGACAGCGGCGGCAGCAGTGCAGTGGGACTGCAGGCACCGGAGCCTGAGACCAGTGATGTTGACAGAGAGGAGCAGGAGCACATGGTGACGGTGAGGGATGCAGTGCAGTTGGACAGCACCGGAGCCTGAGACCAGTGATGCTGACAGGGAGGAGCTCATGTTGACGGTGGGGGCAGCAGTGCAGTAGGACTGTAGGCGTCGGAACCTGAGACCTGTGATGCTGGCAGGGAGAAGCACATGGTGACAGGGGGGACAGCAGTGCAGTGGGACTGCAGGCACCGGATCCTGAGACTAGTGATGCTGACAGGGAGGAGCATATGGTGACGGTGGGGGCAGCAGTGCAGTAGGACTTCAGGCGCCAGAGCCTGAGACCAGTGATGCTAGCAGTTAGGAGCACATGGTGACGTTGGAAGCAGTTGTGCAGTGGGAGTGTAGGCATCGGTAACTGAGACCAGTGATGCTGGCAGGGAGGATCACATGATGACTGTTGGGGCAGCAGTGCAGTGGGACTGCAGATGCCGGAGCATGAGACCAGTGATGCTGGCAGGCAGGAGCACATGGTGACAGTGGAGGCATCAGTGCAGTGTGACTGCAGGCACCGGAGCCTGAGACCAGTGATGCCAGCAATGAGGAGCACATGGTGACGATGGGGGCAGCAGTGCAGTGGGACTGCAGGAACAGGAGCCTGAGACCAGTGGTGTTGGCAGGGAGGAGCACGTGATGATGGTGGGGCAGCAGTGCAGTGGGACTGCAGGCGCTGGAGCCTGAGACCAGTGATGCTGGCAGAGGACAGCATATGGGCGACACTGTGAACGGCTATGGAGTTGGATCACAGATGGAGAATACCAACATGAACAGCAGCAGACTGAAAACATCAGCCAGATCTATCAAGCCTCCATCTCACCTAAATGATTTATATGTTTTTAGCAACCTGTAATGATGGAAGGTAAATCCTAAAAAGTAAAATATAATTGTATGACGGTTGGTAATAATGCATATTCCAATCTAAGTATATTTCATCATAATATTCAGTGTATAAGAATTAAAACTTTAGAACTTGATATAATTACGACTAATCACAAAAATATTGATATTATTTGTCTCACAGAACACTGGTTTCAAGAAGAAGAAACTTCCTATTATCGTTTACATAATTTCAAATTACTTTGTGCCTTCTGTCGTAAGACATATAAAAATGGAGGTACAAACATATTTACCAAAAATAGCCTAAAGTCATAACAATCATATCATACTGCATTTTTAATTGATGAAAAGAATTTTGAACATTCCACTATAGAAGTTGATCTTATAACTTACAAAAGTATGATATTGTATATATATTGCTCACCCAATGGAGGCATACAAACATTTTTTGAAAAACTAGAAACTCTTATAACTATACTCAGGCATAACAAAAAAACATTAGTTATATATGGTGACTTCAATATAAACCGCGGATCAGAAATAACATCACTTCTGAATTTTATTCGCTTGTCAACTCGCATAACATGATTGCACTAATTGACAAACTATCACGATTAACTTCTACTTCAGAAACGTGTATTGATCAAATACTAATAACAAAAAACTCCTCTACTTTTAACACAGAGAACACAGATCTAGGATTATCTGACCATAATGCAGTCCTGTTACATGTAACAATACCAAAACAAAAAAGCAATAATCTAAATGAAAACATTTATGCATGGAAAAGATTTTATAATGCTGAAAATATTGAACAATATAACTTCTTATTATCTAAGGAAAATTGGAATGAAGTATTAAGCTAAAGTGACACTGAGGAAAAGGCAGACATATTTATAAACATTGTTACATATTACTTTTGACCGGGCTTTTCCATTGAAAAGAATTAACAAATCAAATATTAATAAAATGGGTAAAAGTAATTGGATAACTAAAGGTATATTGATCTCGTGTCAAAGGAAGAAAGCTCTGCATAGAATATTTAAAACAACAACAGATGAGACCTTCAAAATTTACTATAAGGAATATTGTAGAATCCTAAAAAAAGTTATGTGTGAAGTGAAAAAAGAACATAATAACAATATAATCCTAAAGTCCAAAAATGAAAAAATGAAAGCCACATGGACTGTAGTCAGAAGTGAGATGGGTGAGTTACAAAAATCCAATGACAAAATAAAAATAGTGCATAATACCAACAAGATTGATGATCCACATGAAGTAGCAAATATTTTTAATACCTATTTTGTAAATGCTGCCGAAAATCTAAAAACTTCAGCTAAGAAAAGCCTTCCACATACTGATATTTATAATGAAATGGAAGTAGTTAATTCTATTTTCCTTCTTCCTGTTACAGAGCATGAAATTGCAAAGATAATTAAAAGTCTCAAAAATAATATGTCTTGTGGCCTTGATGAAATACCGGATGCACTAATAAAATCTTGCATGCCAACTATAATCAAACCAATTGTTGATATATGTAACTGTTCTATAACTAAAGGTATCTTCCCAAGTGCATTTAAAGTAGCTAAAATTATTCCAATACATAAGAAGGGCGATAAATCAAAAGCAAATAATTACAGACCAATATCCCCACTATCATCCTTCTCAAAAATCTTAGAAAAAGTAATATATAATAGAATGATGTCTTTTCTCGAAAATCATAGTGTCTTTTGTAACTCACAGTTTGGTTTTCGAAAAATGAAATCCATTAATAATGCCTTATTCTCCTTCATTAATAGTATATTACAAGCAAAAGACAATAGAGAGCAAATAGGGCAATTCCTTGATCTTTCAAAAGCATTCGACACTGTGAATCATGATATCCTAATAAGAAAACTCAGTAATTATGGAATAAGAGGTTTAGCAAATCATTGTTTCATATTGTACTTAAGTAATCGAAAACAGAATGTCCAAATAGATTCAATCAACTGAACTCCAGCTTCTATCAAATTTGGTGTTCCTCAAGGCTTAGTACTGGGCCCAATATTATTTCTGCTATATATTAATGATTTGCCAATAAATATATCTCACTCAGAAACAGTGCTCTTTGCAGATGATATAAATATGATTTTCAAAAGTAGAAATGAGAATATCCTATAGAATAACATAAATGCAGCTAATAATCAATTAAAAGAGTGGCTAATACATAACAGACTTAATCTAAACATTGACAAAACAGTTTTTATTAATTTTAATCGAAATAAAACGCAAAAAAAACTTGCAAATATATATTGACAATTAGAATATAAAAGAAGTTGAGTGCACAAAATTCTTGGGAGTATGGATTGGCTCGAATTTGTCCTGGACTCAACACGTAAGCTTTCTCTCTGGAAAACTGTGCAAATTATGTTATGCTTTTAGGATTCTTACAAAAAGCAAATCTCTTCCAATCAGATACCAGAAGGAGAACCTATGACCTATCACCGAAAGTACTCCCCCTATCGAGACTACTATATATATATATATATATATATATATATATATATATACGAGCTCGCAGACTTTTTCCTTATCCAACAACTGCTCTGAAGATGACCACAACACAGTGGTCGAAACGTCAGCCACCTACACCAAGACAACGCAGTAGAAGCCCAAAGCTTATCCACAGACAATGTACACTAGCCACGGAAGCCTACACGAACATATCTCTTTCAACTTTGAAAGTAGTCTACTATGCCCATGTACATTCCATTCTTTCATATGGTGTAATGCTCTGGGGTATGTCCTCTGAAGCTATAAAAATATTTAAACTTCAAAAGAAAATAATAAAAATAATAAATCAAGTTCCTTATGCACTCTAAGCAAAGAAATTTTTCAAGAATTAAATATTTTACCACTCCCCTGCATCTACATCCTAGAAACTGTTTGCTTTATACATAAGAATCTTAACTATTTTAAAAGGAACTCTGAAACTCATAACCATAACAGAACTGCCAACAACTTGCATATAAATTGTCATACTATTACCAAAAGTCTCAACAGTACTTCTAATACAGGTATCTTATTATATAACAAGATCCCTGGGGATATTAAACATTTAAATGATGAAGGTTTCAAAACCAGGGTAAAAACTATTCTGCTCCAGTCCATGCCGTTCAAAATCACTATTTCTTACATTAAAGCTATAAAGCAAAATACCTACCTTCATTACTGTTGCACATAATTTTTTCTCCAAACAATATTAATAATAATGTAGCACTATGATGTTTTTACCTAATCTATGTTAACCTATTTATTTTATGTCTTGTAAGCGGAAAATATATTATATATCTTGTTATTTATTGTGTCTTTTGGTAGTTTTACTATTGTTTGGAAAACTTATGTGTTAAAATTAAATTGATACTAGAAATCAATTAAATTCATACTAGAAATCTTATATATATATATATATATATATATATATATATATATATATATATATATATATATATATATATATATATATATATATATATATAGTGTGTGTGTGCGTGCGTGTGTGTGTGTGTGTGTGTGTGTGCGCGTGCGTGCGTGCGTGCGTGTGTGTGTATTTTTTTTTGCGTTTGTATAATATTGTGACCTTTAGTCATCCAGTTTGGATATAGTATTCGTTTTTTTCATGGGAAATAGATTTGTTCTCCTGTAATATCTGCTACTTACTTATAAGTGGTCACTGTATATATATGCCAGTACTATTTATAGATGACTTTTTTTTTTTAGTTTATATGTAATTTGGAAGTAGTGTGTAAGTTGGAGCTATCAAATGATAAGATAACGGATGTGTTTATATTTATTTTCTTGACTACAACAATATTATTTATGAATATGAACTATAAAACTGTCCAAACTTTACGAACATTAACTATTATTACTGCATAGTATATAAATAAGAAAAATATATTTATAAAACACTGATAAGAAAACCAAAGCATGTAGTATTATGCTATGTAATGGAACATGTTGTATGATGAAATAAAACAACCCCCCCCCCCAAAAAAAACACACACACACTAAGATATATATATATATATATATATATATATATATATATATATATAAGAGGTATGAAGAAGAGACAAATGACTTATTGAGTACATTTACAAATTTTCATCATCGTTTCTTTGTAAATGTGTGGTGTGTTGTAATCAAAAATCAATTAACAGGGCCTATTCGACGGCTTAATATCAAAGAACACTAACTCCAAAAACACAGCTTTACAGGAGAGGCAAAAAACAGTTTAATTGTGTACATTTTTTTATGTTACTGCTTTAATTTAAGACATATGTTGATAAAATTTAAACCATATGTAGAGAATATAACCCCAAAGACAATACAATATATATTTTCTAGAAATATTTAATATTGTCTTCAAAATTAACACATTTTGGAGATAGTGTTCTCTGTTACTAACATGAAGCGTTCAATTTTGTAGATAGTGTTAAAAATAAATGCCAAAATTTTGAATTCAAACACTTTAATAAAAAATTATAGATCTATTTGACAATGCAAATTAATAAATTTAACTTATTGTGGTGAGCAGCAATTATCATATTTCTTCTTCTTTATAAAGAAACATTATCTAAACTCAGAACATATTAGCATTATTATAAAAGTACCAGTTAATATTATTTATAAAGCATAAAAGCATAATATTAGCATTATTAGTTCAATTTATACTATTATCTGAAATAATAATTTTAACAGTGCACTTATAAAATTATAAAAAAGCAAAGTTATCTTCATTTTTACATTGCATTTTAGAACAACAGTGTTTTTAAATAGTTGCTAATGTTACTTTAATTTACCACAGCTGATGAGGGGTTTGGACGAAAAAGTTATTTAACTAATGATCGATTTATTTTAAAAAATAGCAAAGCCTACAAATTCAGTTGATTTAAAAGTCTATCTGCACATAATGAAAAGAAAATATACACTTAACTCAGAATTTATGCCCTAAATGACATTGAATAAAATTATAATCTGAATATATTATATTTTATTTGATTCAGTATTTTATGTTTTGGATAGCATCAATATCCATACCTCTCATATAAAAAATTTAAAATTTCCTCTTAATTTTATAATTACTCATTGCTCTTCATTTTGAGATTCTTCTACTACGATTTCCCGTTCTCCATTTTTAAGCTGGTGTAAAAGAAATGGTAATTTCCTGGTATAATGTTCTGTTTACACAGTTGCAATACATTTTTCATTTCATAATCTTGTAGATTTTCAGTGCCCCATGATGCTTTGGTTTAAGCTGAAGATTATCCAGCCTAAATTCACGTGTAATCTTCTTCTGTACCCTGAATTTATGGAATTCTTCATCATAATTGTATTTAAAAAATACGTGTTCAATGTCACATTTCCGATACTTGAACCACACTATATCCAGCCATCTTACAATGTTTCCATTAGTGTCAACTTTCTTGTTCTTTATTAATGTCTTCTGAATTTCTCTTACATCATTACATCACTCTGTTCCACTTCTATTTTTGATACAGCTCTAAATATAGTATATCACCCTGATGGATCAAAGATTTCTGTATGTTTTGCTGTTTTTTTTTTCAATGTGCGCATGGACTATGTCCATTTGTGAATGTCCTGGTTAAAAAAAAAAATGTTCAATTTGAGATACGTCCAAAACATTCACAGCGTAGAAGAGCATGGTTGATATAAGCACATTCCGGTTTTGTCTTCCACAGGTACTGGACATGAAACAGAAACTTTACCATTCTGTAGTTTTTTCATTTGAGCAAAGAGACATGATGGTACCTCTGCAGCTCCCCTTTCTGCAATTCCCTCGTTCCATATAAAATTTTCAGCTCTTCTGATGGCTAAATCATACACGGTGAAATTATATACAGCTAATAATCTAAGTTTATAAAACATTAATTCCGTTTTAACATTTGGACTGTAATGCACAGCTTCGAAATCAAATTTAAAAAAATTAAGATTGTTTACTGATGCCTTAATTTTGTAATCGTTTTTTACTTGGGAAGCTGCTTCCTTTCTTTCAATGTCGGACTGACGAACTGCCTCCGTCTCTATCTTCTTACGTTCAGACATGTGATCAAATTTATAACATTTATAACATTGATCCTTTGTGGGATTATGGAAAGCTATATTAAAATTATTTTAAAAAATGTGACGATAATATGAAAACTTTTCTGCCTGAACATCAGCATTCCTGAATATTTCTTTGCACAATTCATACATTTTTTTTTTTTGTAAATTTAAATCACAAAACAGATATTCTCCTTCAGTGTCGTTTCTTGTGCTCTTGTTGGAAAGTACTCTTGAAAATTAAGCAGTGTGGTTCACTATATATTCACTAGTACTTTCAGATTTCTTCACTCCGGGCTCAAGCTTTCCTCTTCGATCAGTATCCACTATGTTATTTGTCACTTTTTTCAAAATATGTTCTATTATTGTGTTGGATATATCAAAGATGGCGAGAAAAAACTCCCGCATACCCATACCTTTTCTTTATATTTCACCAGGAAAAAAGTTGTTTCGCCTTCTAGATTCATCCTTTTTGGATTTGGATTTCCTTCACTTCTGTAAGGCCCATAAAAAATTACCGCTTCAAATCGTTATTCTCAATATTGCAATATTGTTTATGAATTTCATGTCTGTCTTCAGCACTAAATGAGAGGTTGCATTTAAGGAGACATTCTGTACAATCTTTGTCTAGAACTTTTTTACCAGCAATTTCTTTCCACCATTTAAGGACTTGCGGGCTTTCCCTGTTATCTGGCGTTGGAGATGGACTAATAACAGCTATGCTCTTATTAGCTTAATCACACATTCCTTGCGAAATTTTATATGTCGCTAAAGCCAACTTCACCATAACCTGCCCCTAGTATTCGAACTGAGTATTTCTTAGCTCTAATAAAAGAGTATCAAATTATCAGAGCAATCCTGTGCTGCGTTTCTTACAAACTGTAAAATTATTACAAACTGGATTGATTTAAGAATGCTTATTCAATTAATTAAAAACTTATCAACTCTCTGACAATGAACAGTACGGTGATTGTATTACATTGTTGGTTGTATGTTCCGAGGCAGTGTCACCAATAAAGTCTTAGAAATGTTAAATAATTTAGAGATAAAGAACACTATCTCGACTTAGTGTTCTTCTAGTCTATATTTTGTTATTGTCAAAGAAAACTAAGTGTAGATAGTGTTGTTTGACACTTAGCATCTGTCTAAATTAACACAACACTATCTCCAAAAAAAAAAAACAATTAAACTATTATTTGTAGAGACATATTACTTTCACACTATATAAAGGCTATTTTGTACAATATGATACTATAAATAACTCAAAAAGTCGATTTTTGGAGTTAGTGTCCTTTGATACTAAGCCGTCGTATTGTGTTACCGAATCTTCTTACAGGGCTGAGAACAGTCATTATTTGAAAAGATTAATCAATTCCATGCCTACTCGACTGCAAGATGCAATCAAGATGGGAGGAAGATGAATTAAATATTGAATTGTGGCTTTTGGTTTTGTTTTTGTGTTTTTTTAATGTTTAATTGTTGTAATGATGAAGTCATGGCTAGAGCCTGGATGTTTAGGTATTTATAACAGTTAAAATAGGCAGGCAAAAAGGCAATAAAAACGTAAAAAAAGGCACAACAATCTTTGGAAAAGGCATTATAAATTTAAAAAAAGGCATAATATATTTTAGCAATAAATTTAAATTATATCAACATAACTCACATTTACTTCGTAGGTGACACATGTTGACTATAAAAATCCTTTTTTTCGTGATTAACTGTCTTTCCACAAACCTAATATAACTAAACTGTTCCATTGGTTTAAAAAACCTGGGCACCAAATTCAATAACGTAAGCATGAAGTTTACTTTTCAATGGTTTACTGAATTTAGGCATTCTAGCTAACCAATCTTATACCTTTATCGCCCGACAATAACTGACTGTTCCTCACTCAAATTTCTTTCTCCTACAATCATAAACACGTGTAGCACAAAATTGTAACAGTAAGATTTGAAAATATGAAAGCAAACAATTGAAAATGCCGTGGCTAAAGAGAAAAACAGGCTACAGCATGACGTCATATTTTTAGTCATAACACGGCCAACATTGAAAGTTTACATATAAATGCACGTTTAACATGAGTTTGATATAGCAATTCCTTTGATTTTTAGAACTTTGAACATGTATATTAGGCGATTGTCAAGATGGCCATGACTAGACCATGATAATCACGTGACTCTGATTAGTGCCGAAGCCTGTCTTTCTCGTTAGCCACGTGAAAATGCTACGTGACAACTTCTATGAGAACGAGCTTAATATTTAATTGATTGTTTGCATCCTGAAGACATGACAATATTATATTTGTAACTATGGATTGTCGATCATTTTTCATATTACACCAATAGTATTAAAGCACGATTATTAGTAGATTAAGCATAGAAATAAATTATTTTTATTTACTATTGTTGTAAAGTTAGTCATTGTTTCAAATAGGCCTATTTAAATTTCATACACATTACATTACAATTAATTAGAAAATTGGAAATAAACAAGAAATATTGCTTTAAAATGACAAAAAAGGCATTTATTAGTAAGAAACACCTTAAAAGGCAAAACAGGCAAAATAATTTACTCGAAATCACATTTATATCTATGCAAGCAAATAATGATTTACTTCCACCCATTAAAAAGGCATTTTTCCAAACATCCAGGCTCTAGTCATGGCATAATGCATTCATGAACCTGATGTTAATTACTAAACAGTCCTAAAAGAGATAGAGCAATTGAATCGCTCCATGCAGAAAGGGGTCTGTACTTTGTATTCCTTTCTGCATAGAACTCTGAGCCTGACGCTTCAGTTTCTGTCTTTCCAAGCATTGGACTGAATATCTTTCTGCACAGGCTGATGGAACCATCCATAAAGATATGATTTCCATCGATATCTCGTTTTTTTCAAAATTTGTGACTGAAGCCCTTTCTGCATGGAGCGATTCAATTATATTTTCTCTCTCTCTTAATAAAAAAAAAAAACATAAAAAGCACTAGGTTGTGTTCGAATGCATGAACTCATGAATACCAGCCTGGAATGCTACCATTATGCTACAATAGTAACATGTAGAACACTTCAATTATAACTGTAGATATCAGGCCACGTGGTCCAACAACATGTAACACAGCCTGTCTCCGAATTGTAGCGAAGATATCCGAAGGGAACTTAGTTTCTAGAGAGTGGTCAATTTTTTTTTACAGCTGTATAGTCTTAGAAAAAAGTTTTTTCGCACAGATACTTTATACTATAAGGAGGCAGTGCACATGACCAGAGGACAAGCGACCTGGTTCACAAGAGAACGACTAGTTGAGGTAATAAAATTAGTTTTGTTTCATTGTATGTCTGAGCATGTGCACTGCCTCCTTTCTGAGACTTATAAAGTATCTGTGTGACAAAACTTTTGCACATCAGACTGTACATACTGGTGACTGACAATCATTGAAGAAAAAAATAATAATTTTGCGTTTATTACAAATATTGAAATAGATTTTTAAAAAGAACGAGTCAAACCTTTTTTTATGCTTTATAACAACCTTTGAAACTCAAACATTTAAGGAGTTAGGTGCGTTAACCTGCGATTTTGTATGATATATACCCTTCTTTACAAGACCGTCAACAGTTACAGGCCTTGCAAGTGAGGTATAATTGAAGTTACATTATTATAACAATTATTATACTAAGTTTCGTACATTTATAGACGTTTCAAGTTCGCCCTTTCATTTAATAATTCCTGCAAGTAATTTATTCATATAATATACAAATATTAATTTCTTTCAAGGGAAATTATGTCGCTCAGAGGAAAAGGTAATTTGCCTCTTATAACACACAAGGAAATTTTTGAAGGGCTGCGGAAAAAAGGGACATTAAATGAATGATGTGATTATATACAGAAAAAAATTAGGTTACAGGACTGCAGTGTTGCCACTTGTAAATTATGAAAGAGACAATGAACTATTTTAAATCTGATTTTCGAAAATCTTCAAACAGTTCAGAAGGAACTAGCATACGTTTTTATTGAAACACAAGGCTTGGTTAAATTGTGAAGTACAATTTCCTATCAGTATCACAAAATTATCGAAACCTCTTTATACCACTGAGTCTATTGCTATTCTTCAAAAGTAGGAAGAGAGCATAAACGTTTTCATGAAGGTAAAGATAAAGGCAAAACTAAGTGCAGAATGATAGAATCCCTTGAAAGAATAATTATTAATTACTGTATCATGTTTCGCAAGTCAATTGGCTTTGAGAAAAAATATATGCTATCTGTAACTCCTGTACAAAGTTTCATAAAAATATGTTACCCAGAAGAGAAGTTATTAGTTTTGTCTAAATGCATCCCATAACAGAGTAATTCTTCTTATACAAACATAATCATGAGTTAGTACACGGAAAATATATGCTACCGGTTACTTCTGTACAAAAATTTAAAAAAATCTGTTAGATAAGATAAGTTATTAATTTTGTTTAAATGCACCCCCTACAAAAGGGGTACCGGTAGTTCCTCTCATACAATCATAATGAAGAATTTGTACACGAAAATATATGCTACCTGTAACTTCTGCAGAAAGTTTCATAAAAACCTGTTGAATAGGAGAGAAGTTATTAATTTTGTTTAAATACATCTTCTATGAAGGGATAGTTCTTACACAAATGTAATCATAGTTTGTATAGAAAAAATATATGCTACCTGTAACTTCTATACAAAGTTTTAAAAAAATCTGTTAGAAAAGAGACAAGTTATAAATTTCGTTTAAATGCACCCCCTGAAAATGAGAAGTTCCTCATATAAATGTAATCAAGAGTTTGTACACGAAAATACATGCTACCAATAACTACTTCTACACAAAGTTTCATAAAAATCTGTTATGTAGGAGAAAGGTTATTAATTTGTGTAATCATTTAATTTTGTTTAAATGCACTCCCTATGACGGGATAGTTCTTCTTATACAAACGCAATCATAGTTTGTATAGAAAAAAAATGTATGCTACCTGTAACTTTGATACAAAGTTTTAAAAAAATCTGTTACAAAGGAGACGAGTTATAAATTTTGTTTAAATGCACCCCCTAAAAATGAGGAGTTCCTCATATAAGTGTAATCAAGAGTTTGTACACGAAAATACATGCTACCAGTAACTACTTCTACACAAAGTTTCATAAAAAATCTGTAATGTAGTAGAGAAGTTATTAATTTTATTTAACATATTCTCTTTAAAGGGGTAGTTCTTCTTAAACAAACGTAATCATTGTTTGTAAACAAAAAATATAAATGCTATCTCTAACTTTTATCTCTGATCACTTCTATATAAAGTTTCATAAAAATCTGGTACATACGAGGCAAGTTATTAACTTTGCCTAAATACATCCCAACAAAAGGGTAGTTCCTCATACAAAAGTAATCAAGAGTTTGTACACGAAAACATACGCTACCTGTAACTTGCACAAAGTTTAATAAAAATCTGTTATGTAGGAGGAAAGTTATTAATTTTGTTTAAATGCACTACCTATAAAGGGTAGTTCCTCTTATACAAACGTAATCATTGTTTGTGAACAATATATATATATATATATATGCTACCTGTAACTCCTCTTGCTGTATAGGTCTCGCAAGCAGGGAATACCGATGGAAGGAATGCGAATGGAACAATGCAATAAGGAAGAGAGGGCGATAGGAAAGGTCACGAGATAGCTTGAATGATATTCAAGAGTACAGTCGAAAGAGAAATGACATTGATAGAATCAGTCTTGCATTGTGATATTTACATTACGACTTTAGTTTGTTCCATTGCATGTGAATATGTGTCTTGTATCGCATGGTATCATTATTTCATTCATAAACATATGTTGCACGTTTAATTAGCTTCGAATTTTTCTCTTGCTACGTTCTTTATTTCCACAGCAATGTCCTCATTTGTTCATCTACTTGGAAGAGACAGTACTTCCATCGGCCCGCACCTCTCGCCCCCTCAGCGTGCCTACACACACACATCAAAACAGACAGTAACGCCACCACTGCTTTTCAGTAATTGTTCCTTGCACGAGCTATAACTTCTGTACAAAATTGCATAATAATATTAGATATGAAAGAAGTTATTAATTTTGTCTAAATACACCCTCCATAAAGGGAGTAGCTCTTCTCATACAATCATAAACAGAGAATATGCTACCTGTAAGTCCTGTACAAAGTTTCATAAAATATACTGAATAAGAGAGAAGTTATTAATTTTGTCCAGCTAGATTTGAGTTTTGAACCACTGTGCAATGTATGGGACCTGCTAGTTTTACAGTCAGATGTGCTAACTGTTACTCCACAGATGTGGACCTTGAACACTGATTATAAATGGTAACAACAATTTTATTCATGTTATCTTTATCATTCTCTCCAGTGTATCTACAATAACAAGTAAGACTGACATATGACATGATATGACCCATGAAATAAAACCATTCCCTCTGTTGGACTCAGGCAGTATGTTGTTTTATTACATGAGTTTAGGGCCCTCAATGTCCTGGTTTGACAGGAACAGTTCCGAATTTCTAACATCTCTCCCCCAGTCCCAAAAGAGTGTGTCTGAGATGCTAAATGTTTCGGTTTTCCTAAAAAATGTAAGATAATATTGCTCATTCCATATTTAAAATTTCCCGATTTTATTAGAAATCGATATCCAACTGGAACTAATTCTACCCTCTCTGACACTCAACGAGAATGTGTTAGTATGAGCATGACTAGCATGAGTACCGGCCCTATGCTCTTACTATTTCTGATGTTGGTCATTCTGACTTCTTTTGTTTCTATAACTGAAATTTGCAGTTGCAGTTTGGCTACATTTGAATGTGAACGTCGTTAATTTTACTGAATCTGAATGTTAATCATTATTGGATGAACGTTAAAAGACCATGTGTAGAAAGTGTAGTCTTTTCTTTTAGTGTAGTTTGGTAGTTATCAGTTTCTTACAATCATGCATAAGAGAAAGTGTAATTTTTCAAACAATTTAAAAATGCAATATTCTTCTTTGGGAAAATTTGTCCAAATTAACTAAAATGGAGTGTACCAATATTATATGCGAATCAGTGTTCTACATGTCACATAGTAGGACAGATATTGTGTCCCATATCAAGACTTAAAAAAAAAACATACAGCTGCAGAATCGGCAAAATGTCGTCAGGTGGCATTGCATACACTCTTCGAGCATATATGTATAGGTAAGGAAGAAAAAGAATTGGCTGCCCAAGAAGCCACTTTGTATTTCACACTATCAAACACATAATCAGAGCTTGAAATCCATGGATTGTACCTCTATTCTCTTAAAAAAATAATTACTTGGTCACAGACTAAAGGCAAATAGCTGTTAATGTTTCAACACTGCATGTTGAAAAGAAGATAATTAAAGATTTAAAAGTTTCACTCCTTTGTCGACACATAAAACTACATTGATGAGAAAATGGCACCAGTTATTATCAAATAAGCTACTGCAAAACTCCAAATTTCGAAATTAAAAAATAAATATTAGAATTCACCAGTATACACGCAGAGACTCAAATATTCTCGTTCAGTATGTCGAACTCAAATCATTGTGTGATTCCCTCTGCCTTTCTTTTCCCGAAGACTTTACTAAAGCTACAATTCGAAATTTTCGAGGTCGTGAATATGAATCATGGAAGACCCTTTCAGGACGGAGAAAAGGTGTTGAGATGTATAGCAAAGTAACAGCCGCCAACAGTTGGATTGCAAACAAGAAAAGACTTTCGACTAGTGAACGGATATCTAGCCTGAAAATGACAGCAAATTAAGCAGCTGTTCGTTCCGTTCCCGGCAGATCTCTCGACGGTACCTGGTGCAGACATGGCTGCCCGGAGATTGAAACTTTAGCACACGTCTTGGGATTCTGTGAACAGGGTTTGCTCTTGAGGAACTCTAGACATCATCTTGTAAGATCCAAAATTGCTGCCACATTAAGAAATAAGGGCTGGATAGTAGCAGAAGAAATCTCCTGTCTAGCTGAAAATGGGTCAACAAGACGAGTAGATATTTTAGCGTACAATGCTGACACTAAACAATGCATCATTGTGGACCCCACGATATGTTTTGAAGTAGAATGTCATCAGTCAACCGAGGTCCACCTTGAGAAGAAGTCGATCTATGAGCCTACAGTCAACTATTTCAAGCTGAAATATGCCTTAATTCACGTTGAGGTACTCAGCTTGCTCATAGGTGCTCGAGGGACTATACCAGCTTTTTTCGAAGAATTTCGACGGCAGTTTGCTCTGCCAAAATCTCTAAGGGATGACATTGTGATAATTGTGTTAAAAAAAATCCTGCCAAATCCTAATTAATCACATGGTGCCACATTATTAGCAGTTGTAATTTTTCACGCCCTTTTTTGTTTCCCTTCTTTAAAATTTAATATCTATGTTTAGATATGGGTTATTCCATATGAAATCGATCAGTAAAAAACCTCGCATTTTTTATACTCTAATTTTTTCCCTATTTATACAAGGTGCTGAGGAGAGTGCATTTGCAAAAATATACTATCGAAAGTCAAACGGTTTTCGTATTGTTGAGCGACAAATTTAGTGTATTTTAGAAAAATAAGCCTCTTTCAGCGCTCAGAACTCTGGAACAATTTACTGCAGAACATTGAACGAGAGCTCATTTTGAAGCTGACATTTGGTAGGTTATGATAAGAAGTAATCCTTATTTTTATTGTATACAGAGAGACAGATAATCTGATTTTACTTAGTTTTAGGCTTTTTGCCCATTTGTAAAAATGTAAAAAAATATTGAGAAAAAACCTTGCATTATTAAGAGGGATTCGGCATTGTTTGCTTAGTGTCACGGCAATAAGTTTCGGAGGTATTAAATAAATATTTTCACACGCCTAGACTTGAAAGGCGCAACACAGCACGGACTGGCCGAGAGATGAAGCTAAGCAAGCGCTGGGCGTCATTTCACTCCTGTGAAAACCTATGATAAAGTTAGCCCAGCTATGTGCTACTAGACGAAACATCACGTGTTTATGTCTCCTGGTCTTGCTTGCCTAGGCTAGCTCCTGCCTCACAGTCAGCTGGTTAGCTCACACGCGTACTATTTATTTTCTTTATTTGATTTTTCAATACTTTCTTATTAACGTTGCACCAGTAAAAAATACGTGTTTATTTGTACTTTCAATGCGGAATCTAACCATATATTTTAAAAATATTTTTTTCGTGGGCAAAGGTGTCTTAATTAAGAAAAATCTAAATTTCTCCATTTCCATAAAAAGTAAGAAAAACTGTTTACATGTCAATATAAACTTTAACTTTTCAGCATCAAAATAAATAATGATTTTGATCATTGGGTGAAAGGGTTTCGGAGCCACAACAGTTTAAAGTTGCTAATTTTATGAAAATACGATAAATTAAAATATTTTAATTTAAACACTATGAAGTTCTGATGCCTCAAACTTTGCACAAAGCATTGTATCATAGTTGTCTACGGACAGAAAAAGTTTCATTGTATTTAAAAATTGCAAGGTCAATTTCCTCTATATTTCGGTCGATTTGAGATGGAATAGCCCGTATAATAATTTTTTTTGAGGATATACAGAGTCTGTAAGGGCTACCCTCAATGGGGGGCAGTTTAATATTATTATATTATGGAAGTTGCTGAAATGTATGATATTTCAGGCAAAATAATAGTATTATCAGCAGGTAATATAAACACCAATTTCGGGGGTTAAGAAGACAGGGGGGAAAAAAAATTGTAAATTAAAAGAAATGGATAGGCAAATATGTAATAGCTTGTGCAGCCCACAGAACTATATAGACTGCAATAGATAATTTGCCAGTTGACATTCAGGCTGTTGTAGGAAAGATTTTCCAATTTTTTCGTTTATTTACTGTCAGAGTGGATAGTTTAAAATTATTCTGTGAATTTGTTGAGACAATACAAAATTATGCTTTGTGATTTTTTTAACAAAGACAGAACTTTACCCATCTGATTTTTTTAAAAACTCAAATAAGAATATTTTCTGAAGCTGTGTTGAAGATTGTGTGTGAGGATGTCAGAGCTGTTAAAGTGAAAAAAGATTTTAATATTCTGTTGAAGCAAGACAAGAAGAGAGTTTTATAAACATTGAAGTACTTGCTGAAGTGGTCAGTCTCTACACGAGGAAGCCTGATATTACGAAGCTATTTCAGACAAAATGTAGTAAATTGTTACTCAACAACAGCAGCAGCAGACTACAATGATGAAAAAATGGATGAATTTCATTAAGTTTTTGTCTTCTTGCTGAGATGAAGAAAATTCTTCCCATGGTATTAGACCTAGGCTGTCGATATATAACTTTTGCTGATTGTTGATCCATTATTTCATTTATTACTAATGACTAAATTAATAAACTGTAGCATGTTGGTTGAAAAGTGGAAGGTGAATATTTCCAGGGTTTCCTACACAAGAAAATGAAGCATCTGACATCATGTTGATTTTCCGCATTGAAGAATTTAAAAATGTGGACAATGAAAATTCTAAAAGAGAGGTTGTGTGTGAACCGGGATTTCGGCTTATAACAGACAAAGATATTGTCAACGCAGTGACTGGCACATGGAAAGAAGGGAGGTTCTAACAGAAAGAGAATATGCACTTGTGTGATACGTTACAGTATTGATACTCTCTTAGATTATGTGAAACGATGCTCTCTTTTCCTTCACTGAAAATCTTCTCGATGCAGAAGATCAGAAGGAAAATAGTCTTTGTCTCTTTATAGACCTCAGTAAAGCCTTTGACATGGTAAAAGCATGATCTATTAATAGCTAAATTAGAGTCGCATGGTATAAGAGGCCTAGCAAGTAATTGGTTTAAATCATATCTTGACAGTCGAAAACAATTCCACCTCTATGAAACATGGTGTTTTGCAGGGCTCAATTCTTGGACCAGTACCCACTTTTTTATTATATATCAATGATCTCCCAGATCATACTTTTTGCTAAGACAGTTTTAGACAAGGAATCTATTTGGCGCACTGTTAAATATTATCATGTTGTACCCTCTATGATATAGTAAATCAAACACACTGTAATTGAGCAAATAATTGAGCAGCAAATAATGTCCTCATGTGCTTTCTGTGAATGCCAACGAAAGAACAGAAATGGCAAGCGATTATATTAAGTATTTATTGAGCCTTAGAAAGTGCATAAAGTCGCATCAGTGAACAAGATGCACTCGTTTAAATGTAACTGACCTGCAAGGTGACTGGCTGCCAGAAATAGAAAGGCTCTCTTGGCTATCAGCAGCTAAAGCACCTCTTTCCATTAATAGATGATCTCTCTCTTTTCTCACAGCTTCCAATTCACTCGTTAAAAAAAAACAATTTCTGTTCAACAACTTTGCCAGTATATGGCACTTTACCAGAAATGATTCCCTCAACATCAACACCAGCATGCTCAAGAGCTTCTATTTTCTTTCTTGACTCATTGTACGCTTCAAGAGCTCCATGAGGCTTTTGAATGCATCCTAAAACTATCCCATCCACGTCAATACCTGCATTTTTGACAATATCCAACTTCTGTATCAATTTATTACATCTTAATGATAAGGCATCACAATGACATAGAGAGTCCGATAATTGTTTCTTTATTATATCAGCCTCATTAGCCTTTCGCTGCAATGAAATTAATTTTTGTTCCATGTCACTATACGATTCCACTGTATTTCTTACATCTTCAAATTCGAAGTTAAATAGTTGTAATTTTTCTTCGTCTTCTAAATCCTTCACTTCTTCCGATAATTCGCGAGTTCCTTCTGTAACTCATCGTAAGTTAGATTTAGAACCTGTTTAAGACAAGTGTTTTCTTGCAATAATTTGGCTCTTTCATCCTTGATACTCGCTAATAATTTCACTTCTCCATCCAAATCAATGATTTTATTTTTTAGTGCAGCTTCATCATGACCACTGCCACCCATCAACTCTTTTTGTAACTGTTTCTTCTGTTTCCTTAGTACCCCATTTTCACTTTGTAAGTCATTTACAAGAGACTTTAGAAAAGCTGACTTTCCAGCCAGCATATTTTTCTCTTCTTCAATGACTGCCATCTTTTTACGAAAAGAGTTCAGATTTTCTAATTGTTTTTCTGGAGGGACAACATTTTGTGTTACTTTACGTATCTCAGCTTCGATAGCAGCAAGTTCAGTGTTCAAGCCAACATCTCCTTTAACTTCCAGAGCCTTCAGATGTGCTATTGCTTTTTCCTTCTCTTTTCTAAATATGACCTGTAAAGTATTTTACAAATGTTGAAGAAACTGTAAAGTTCTAGATTTACTTTCTTCCTTTCAAGATTACTATTACAACGAAACAATGGCTCGAGATTATGAAAGTTTTCAATTTTACAACCACATCTTGTTCAGTGGTATGCAGAGTTACTTCTCTCATTCTGTTTCCTTTCGTCTGAACTTCAGCAGTCACTTATCATAGTGTCAAATTTAGAATAGACAAAACTATGTAGTGTGTGCTATGCTGTGCTGTAGGAATGTAAAGTCTAGAAATTACCGTAAAACTTCCACGTACGCAACTGGTGATAGTTCAGACAATGCAAGTTAGACTAGAAATCTGAGGCTGTGCTCGGGTGTGGGTTCAATAACACTTGTGCTGGTTAACCGATGGGTTTTCCCCCCCTGAGGTTTTTTCCAAGCATAAGGAAAATGTTAGGTAATTCTACGGTGAATCCTCCGTTTCATATCATTATCACAAAATTGAAAACAAGACTGTGGTGTATCAGGAACATAGAAAAATCTCCAAGTAAAAAATATGTAAGGCAAGTAAAATTCTAAACTGAAAAGCCAACATTCAGTTATTTTAATCTTTATGTATGTATAATTTGTATAGTCGTGATCACTCACAACCTAGTCAACAACTACCATATTGGTACATAATTAATGATGGAGTAGAATACTAATTAATATTAAAAAACAGAAGAATGAGATTCATAACATTAACAAACATATGTCAAAAAGTTACATACACATTAAAACAGATTTGTCATAATTTATGGTCTCAACCAAACTCAATATTGTTTGTTACTATGTTATGAAGACTGACTTATTGCAACATCTTGCATTCGATTCACCACGGCATGGCACGTCCTCAGGTTGCGGATAGAAGAGACGGCCTCCAGATATGGAGGGTAGCTGCGAATATATTGAATAAGCAGTCATGGACAGCCGATAAGGGGTGGTCCTCCAGCTTGGGGGTTGGGCGAAGGGCTAACAACCCATCACCATAAAAAAACAGCTTGTTACGAATCCCTACAATAAGCCTCGGAATAGGACTGATTGTCTGGCACGACCACAGCAAAGGAATAAGGATTTGAGATTTGGCACTTGGAACGTAACTAGTCTTTATAGAACAGGAGGGGTAACATTAGTAGCAAAAGAACTAGCTAGCTATAGAATAGACTTTGTAGGAGTACAAGAGGTTAGGTTAGATGGGAATGGCATATCACAAATAGGAGATTACTTGTTGTATTATGGAGAAGGAAACAATAATCACCAATTAGGAACAGGATTCTTTGTTCATAAAAGAATAAAATCAGCAGTAAAAAAGGTCGAATTTATCAGTGACAGGTTATCGTATTTAGTACTTAAGGGTAGATGGTGCGACATCATAGTTATAAATGCTCACGCCCCTACAGAAGAGAAAGACGACCATATAAAGGATAGCTTCTATGAGGAATTGGAACATACTTTTGATCAGTTCCCTAGATATCACATGAAAATTTTATTGGGGGATTTCAACGCTAAAGTAGGACGGGAGGATATTTTTAGACCAACTATTGGAAAAGAGAGCCTACACGCAATTAGCAGTGACAATGGAGTTAGATTAGTCAACTTTGCCACATCGAAAAATTTAATTGTCAAAAGTACAACATTCCCCCATAAGGATATACATAAATATACTTGGACTTCTCCAGATGGATTGACACACAACCAAATAGATCACATCTTGATAGATAAACGGAGACATACTAGTATAGTAGATATTCGAACTTTCAGGGGTGCAGACTGTAATTCTGACCATTATTTGGTGATTGGAGAATTAAGAGAAAGATTATCAGTAGCCAAGCGAGTAGAGCAACAAGTTAATATTACTAAATTCAATATTTTGAAATTAAAGACGAGGAAGCTAAGCAAAATTATCAGGTCGAAATTTCGAATAGGTTTGCCACTTTAGAAAGTTCCGACGAAGTTGAGAAAGAATTAGATGTTAATAGCGTGTGGGAAAATATCAGAGATAGTATCAAAATTGCAGCTGAGTAGAGCATAGGTTATTATGAAACTAAGAAAAAGAAACCGTGGTTTGATGAAGATTGTTGCATGGTAGTAGAAAGAAGGAAACAGGCAAAATTGAAATTCTTACAGGATCCAGTTGAGGAGAAGAGAGATAATTATTTCAATGAAAGACGGGAAGCAAGTCGTACACTTAGGAATAAAAAGAGAGGTTACTTGAAGGAAAAACTGAATGAGGTAGAAACAAATAGTAAGAATAAAAACATTCGAGATTTATATAAGTGTATAAAGGAATTTAAGAACGGATATCAGCCAAGGGTAAACGTGATCAAGGATGAGAATGGTGACTTGCTTGCAGACTCTCCATCAATCCTAAACAGATGGAAAAACTATTTTGTGCAACTACTAAATGTACATAGGCCAAATAGAAATGATCGGGACGAAATTGAAATACAAACTGCTGAGCCATTTATACCCGAACCCACGCTTTCAGAAATCGAAATTGCGATAGAAAATCTGAAAAAGTACAAGTCTCCAGGTATCGATCAAATTCCAGCAGAATTAATACAAGAGGGTGGAAGTGCATTAGGCTATATAGCGAAATTTATAAACTTGTAGTTGCTATTTGGGAAAAGGAAATTGTACCAGAACAATGGAAGGAGTCCATAATTGTACCTATTTTTTAAAAAGGGGGATAAAACCAACTGTGATAACTTTCGAGGAATATCACTTTTGTTGACGTCGTACAAAATTTTGTCCAATATTCTTTTGAGAAGATTAACTCCGTACGTAGATGAAATTATTGGGGATCATCAGTGTGGTTTTCGGCATAAGAGATCGACAATTGATCAGATTTTTTGTATTTGACAGATAATGGAGAAAAAATGGGAGTATAAGGGTACAATACATCAGTTATTCATAGATTTCAAAAAGGCATATGGCTCGGTTAAGAGGGAAGTATTATAAGATATTCTTATTGAATTTGGTATTCCCAAGAAACTAGTTCGATTAATTAAAATGTGTCTCAGTGAAACATACAGCAGAGTCCGGATAGGTCACTTTCTATCTGATGCTTTTCCAATTCACTGCGGGCTAAAGCAGGGAGATGCACTATCACCTTTACTTTTTAACTTCGCTCTAGAATATGCCATTAGGAAAGTTCAGGATAACAGGCAGGGTTTGGAATTGAACGGGTTATATCAGCTTCTTGTCTATGCAGATGACGTGAATATGTTAGGAGAAAATACACAAACGATTAGGGAAAACACGGAAATTTTACTTGAAGCAAGTAAAGCGATCGGTTTGGAAGTAACTCCCGAAAGGACGAAGTATATGTCTCGTGACCAGAATATTGTACGAAATGGAAATATAAAAATTGGAGATTTATCCTTCGAAGAGGTGGAAAAATTCAAATACCTTGGAGCAACAGTAACAAATATAAATGACACTCGGGAGGAAATTAAACGCAGAATAAATATGGGAAATGCGTGTTATTATTCGGTTGAGAAGCTTTTATCATCCAGTCTGCTGTCCAAAAATCTGAAAGTTAGAATTTATAAAACAGTTATATTATCGGTTCTTCTGTATGGTTGTGAAACTTGGACTCTCACTCTGAGAGAGGAACATAGGTTAAGGGTGTTTGAGAATAAGGTGCTTAGGAAAGTATTTGGGGCTAAGCGGGATGAAGCTACAGGAGAATGGAGAAAGTTACACAACACAGAACTGCACGCATTGTATTCTTCACCTAACATAATTAGGAACTTAAAATCCAAACGTTTGAGATGGGCAGGGCATGTAGCACGTATGGGCGAATCCAGAAATGCATATAGATTGTTAGTTGGGAGACCGGAGGGAAAAAGACCTTTAGGGAGGCCGAGACGTAGATGGGAGGATAATATTAAAATGGATTTGAGGGAGGTAGGGTGTGATGATAGAGACTGGATTAATCTTGCACAGGATAGGGACCGATGGCGGGCTTATGTGAGGGCGGCAATGAACCTTTGGGTTCCTTAAAAGCCATTTGTAAGTAAGTAAGTATGCATTCGATTCATGATTCCAGCATAAAAGTCAATGATGAAAATTTTATTCTCCTAACATCCTACGGAACATTATAGGAATTAACTACTATCACTGGTATTGGTATAACTACTATAGGTACACATTGGCAGGTGACTGCAGGGCGCAGCTCTTCCCACATTTCGTCAATTTCTGACATGTCATATTTTGGCTATATTGCCATCACTGTCCCAGTCACTGCTGCTGTGCACTGTCATGATCTATCTGCAGATGGAGATGTGTTTGACTCTGTTTTGATAAACACACACAGGAGTATGTGCCTCAGTTCTAGTTTAACTGTGTTTGAGTGTAGTTCAATTCTCTCTTTTGTTGTGCGGCAATGGTCAATAAATATCTATTGAGGGAACATACATGTATTGTACATAAAGAATAAGAAGTCGTGTGGCACAAAAAGAGATTTTTATATTTTGATAATGGGTGCTGCTATTGGTCTAGTGGCTAGGGCGCTGGACTTATCATTCTGTGGATGGGTCCGAGCCCCAGCATGCTCAGATTTGTAAACTGTGTTGGACAAGCCCATGGTCCACATAACACAGTGGTTTCTCCGGAAACTCCGGTTCCCCTATGGCATCCAACAAATCTCCATCATCACCATCTCATCTCATTACAGGTGTAATGTAGACCAGCTTCCTATGGTGCACCTTGGACAACGACTGTCAGTGAATTGGCCTACACAACTGACTTCATATGGGTGAATGACGAGCAGTCAAGTACCCACCATTAGACAAAAAAAATTTTAATAATGGCCCTTCTGGTTTATTTTGTTTCACTAATATATCTTGTGAATGGCAAAAATCTAAATTTCCTCAGAACTGGGAACAGATGGAAACATGCGATTGAGCTTAAAGGACACGGGCACCCTTTGTGAATACATGACATAGATACAGCATTGTACAGCACACAGAAGAACTCAAGTGACTCAATCACATGTTTCTATCTGCTCCCAGCCTTGAAAAAAAAATTGGGAGACCTTAGAACTTGAATGCATCTCGGAAAATATCAAATTTAACTGACTGGTTTAACAAAACAAGTTCTTTGGATAACCATAAAATAAAAAAAAAAAAACTCTGTGTGCTTACTGACAGACAACTTACTGAAATAAGAGCTGCTTTGAAACGTAATCCTCAAAAATCCCTGAGATATGTAGCAGAAGAGGCAGAAATTTCTAAAGGGTGTGCAAGATGGCATACAAAACTGTTGAAATTAAAGCCCTACAGAATTCCAGAAGCTGAGGAAGTAAAGCCCCAAGATTACAATCATAGAGTTAATTTTTGTAATTGGATGCTAGAAAAAGTACATAATGAAGAAATTGATCCCAGATCGATTTCTTTTTCCAAATAAAGAAGTGTATATCGTCGCTTAAGAACCAATACCGCGTAACTGACATTTTTGGTCAAAACTGTTTTTTTGCACAGATGGTACCTCCACTGTCATCTGCATGCATTGACAAGCGCGGGAATTTGATTGCATGAATGGCCTGCGTGCGAAAGAGGGGGGTACAATACCGCGTATCTGAAGTCACGAGAAGTCTGTAGGAAATACCGCATATCTGACAACAGATATTATGTCTACTCTGTGCGCTGTGCGCGCCCTCAGTACGGAAGCTGGTTCTCGTTACTGCCTTGTAAAATTGTATCAACAGTGTGTAATATTCTGAGATTACAGAAGTGTTCAGTTTCAATTATTTAAAAGGTAAATATAATAGAATTATTTCACTAATGTTAGTTGAATGTTAATTGAGCTGAATTGCCGCAGAATCTCCAAGTGCATTCACTAAAATATAGTACATTTAATATTTTATTATTATATAGGCCTACATATACAAGAGAAGAAATGGACAATGAATCAGACGACAGTCAGTTTAGCGAGAACGAAATCCTATCTGTGCTATGTTCTGCATTCAAGACGGGAGAAACTTCTGTGAACATTAACAAAGGTATGATATAAGAAGTATCACAGTTATTAAACGTTTATTTTTCTTCAGTTACGGAATCATAACAGCAAACTTAATTTCAATACTTAATATAAATAATCATGAATGGGCCGCTAAAATAATTTGCGCTACATTCAGTGGTGCTGAGCTTGGTTCCTTCCATTTCCTCCGGTAGGAGGAAGATCTAAATTGATGATAATATTTACTACACATTTTTTAAGCCATTAATATCACATTTATAAACACTAGTAATCTCATCTTATTCGTAGGTGTACTGCCTGATAATTCAAATGCAAAAGAAAACCGTCCTTCTGGGAATGGGCTGCTGCAGATAAGGGATTATCCGTCCAGTGTTACCGGTAATGTTATGATCGTATTATGCAGTCTGGTATGATTTAAAGCAACACTATTAAAATAATACAGCTAGAAATAGGATAGTACAGAAACTGAAGACAATACCCCGTCAATGAAGGACCTACACCAAATTTCGGATGCGTCTTCAGACCGCGAAGAATTCGTGAGTGCTACTTATTCTACATCTTTACATTCGTCAGAAAAAGGTAAAGAGAAGAATCTACAAGCGTTTCATGGAAATTTGACAGAAAAGAAAAAGAAGTTCAAAGCCACAAAAGGGTAAGTGGAAGAAAACGAAAAATAGAAAACTTAGAATAGAAGAGGAAGCTTATCTTAGTTACAAGAGATCGAAAAATGGCAAAGTAACACATGATACGGAAAGAGATGCAAGGAATTTGGGGCCAGAGTGTAGTTATAAAATGTGCCAAAATTCGAAAGTAAGGGGCTGTAATTTAATTTCTAATGAGAGAAGACATCTTTCAGGCATTCTGGAAAACTATGACTTGGGAACAGAGGACCGTTTACGTATCAAATCTACGAAAAGACCTGACAGTACAAATTCTGAATCGAGAAGAAAGAGAACATTTGTCTACAACCTAAAAGTTGATGAGAAAAAAAATTCAGGTTTGCAAAAAGATGTTTCTGTGTACATTGGGAATTAAAGAATGAACTGTGCAATATTGGTTAGCTAATAGTACTGATGGCGTCCCGTCTGTAAAAAAAAGTCATGTTCTCGTGCAAAAGCACAGAAAAAAAAGAGCATTAGTAGCTGCCTAAATTACCGTCACATTATTGTATGTAGAACCGATTGTGCCTTAGTTTTTATGATAGTATTCCACACTAGGGTTACTCAAGGATTACTTTTTGTGATTTCAGCATAGGCCTATAATTATTTCTTTATTGTGTTTAACGAATATTGTGCCTGAAAAATTATCATCATGATTATATTTTTATATGATTTTCTTTTCATTATTCGCAAGTCAGTCAAGTCCATTGTCAATAATAATAATAATAATAATAATAATAATAATAATAATAATAATAATAATATTATTATTATTATTATTAGTAATTATTTTATTATAAAATTATATTTGTCAGCAACGTTTTAGTAACAATTCTACTTATCTATCCAAATACGTAGTGTGAAAATAAAGTACCTGGTATCAGATTGTCATTATTATTATTATTATTATTATTATTATTATTATTATTATTATTATTATTATAACAATAAACATTGAACTGTGTCTTCTTTTTCCTTTTCCATAGTTTCAGCATTTGATTGACTAAGAATGCAGCAATCATTGTCTGGAACGTAATCTAGTGCTGATTCAAGCTACAGCCTACCGACCTTGACCTCAAGTCAGATGGTAGGACAACATTCAGATAACACATTGACATATACAAGAGCACGAATAATATTTCCAGAAGGCAGTTTTCACGCAAAGAAAACGCTTATCAGAATGTGTCCTGAAGCTGCTAAAGTTGCCTCACAATACCGCGTAACTAACAAAATGTAGTCAACGGCAGAGTTCCAATACCGTGTAAGTGACATGGCCAAATGTCTACTGCCATGATCATCCATTTCCACTTAGTTACAAATTAGTTATGCTATTTCATAGCCATACACCACTTTTCAAGACTATTGCGTTATTTTTATGGTTTTTATTCGGTTTTTTCCTTCTCCTGTAAAATTTACATTTTGTCAGTTACGCGGTATTGGTTCTTAAGCGACGATATAGTATTTGTGGACCTAGAAAAGGCGTTTGACAGAGTCAATTGGAATAAACTGAGATTCTAAAGAAAATTGACGTGAATTGGAAAGAGAGGAGGCTGTTCAGTAATCTTTATATGAAACGAGTAAAAGTCAGGATAGGAGAAGAAATGTCAGAAAGAAGTGGAATAGGGAGCAGAGTACATCAAGGATGCCCTTTTACCCTGTTCAACATCTACTTGGAGGATTTAATGAAGAACTGTTTTCAGAACGTGGGAGGAGTGATAGTTAGGAGGAAGAAGAATAAAGTGCATAAGATTTGTTGATGATATGGCGTCGTTAGCAGAAGAGGAGCTGATACTAAGGGACATGCTATTGAAGCTAAATGACAGCTATGAGCAGTATAGAATGAAGATAAATGCCAACAAGACGAAGACTATGATCTTAGGAAGAAAAGTAAATAAGGTAAACTTGCGAATTGTAAATGAGGCAGTAGAGCAAGTAGATAGTTTCAAATACTTGGGGTGTACCATAAGCGTAACATGAGTTGCTGCCAAGAAATCAAAAGGAGAATAGGAATGGCAAAGGAAGCTTTTAATAGAAAAAGAAGCATCTTCTGCGAACTTTGGAGAAAGAACTAAGAAAGAGACTAATGAAGTGCTTTGTGTGGAGTGTATCATTGTATGAGGCAAAACATGGACATTACGATGAAGTGAAAAGAAGCGACTAGAAGCATTTGAAATGTGGATATTGAGAACGATAAAGCATGTGAAATGGACAGACAGAATAAGATGATGCTGAAATTGAACAGAAGAGGAACAGAAATTGGCTGGGTCACTGGCTGAGAAGACTGTTTTCTGAAAGATGTATGTATGTATTTATTCACACTGCAATGGGTATATACCCGGTGGAAGTGGTAACTAATTACACTCAATAATGACAATAATAAACTTATTAATTAAAAATACAATTAATAATAATACTAATAATTAATACTAACAATAATTTATAATAATAATAATAATAATAATAATAATAATAATAATAATAATAATAACAGGGAACATCCTAAATTAAATGAAGCACGATCACTTAAAATAACATTTAAAATAAATCTAATTTGTATCTTAAACCTCAGTTTGAACTAAAACCCACGAGTATGATATGTTCATATCTGCACAAGTACCTTTCAACATTACACTCATTTCGCTGTCAACTCACTCACTGCACTGGAACTACGACACATTTCACTGATTCTATCCTGATTTCATTAACACTTCAAAAACATTTCATTGTTCAAATACTTTGCACTGCCACTATAAACTGTAAAGCTTCACTGACAGGAACACGTTTCACTTACACAACACATTTCACTGACACAACATAATTCTTCACTGATACAACACTTCAATAACAAAATATCATTTACACCTTTAAATATTGTGTGTAATTACCGTCTATTAGTAAAAAGATACACTGGAAGGAATGGTGAATGGGAGAAGAGTTTGGGGCAGAAGAAGATATCGGGTAGCAGTAGCAGCAGCAGCAGCAGTAGTATAATTGTGATTATCATTATTATTATTATCATTATCATAATTATCAGCATTAGCACTATTATTATCATCATCATCATCATCATCATCAGTATTAAATAGAGTTTTGTGAGACAAAAATGTTCATAAGAACACAAAAATTGTTGTTGTTGTTGTTGTGTTGTTGTTTTCTAATGCCAGGCATTTGACAATAAAGTCATTTGACCTCTTGCACTCCAATATTTTTCAAAGATTTGTCATGGTTAGTCACTGACGCACAGATTTTGAGATGTTCTGAATCCATTTATTGTTTTGAGTTGCACAATGGGCAGTTGGGGAACTGATATATTCCAATTCTATGCAGATGCTTGGCCAAACAGTCATGGCCTGTTGCCAATCTAAATGCAGCTACAGACGATTTGCGTGGTAAATCGGGAATCAACTGTGGATTATGATGCAGAGAGTTCCATTTCTTCCCCTTGAGATTGTGTTATCAAATTTTGTTTGTTGAAGTCTAAGTATTTAGATTTAATAAATCTTTTCGCAGAGTAAAACGTAGATTTAGTAACAGGTATGTAAGTAGCAGTGCTGCCCTTCTTTGCTAAAGCATCCACATTCTCGTTTCCCAGGATTCCACAATGGGATGGTGTCCATTGCAATACAATTCTTTCATTGAGTCTTATTAGTTGAGAGAGCATTTTATTTATTTCTGCTATTTGAGATGAAGGTGTGTGTGTCTAGTGACTATTGATACAATAGCTGCTTTGGAATCTGACAATATAACTGCATTTTTAAATTTACTGATGTGGCATAGAAGATTCCTGAGACTTTCACTTATTGCAATGATTTCTCCATCAAAACTTGTTGTTCCATATCCAAGAGATCTATAAAGTGAGAAGAGACAGCAAGTAAAACACCTGCACCTGCACCTTGTTCTCTGGAGATCAAGAATCCGTCGGTGTATAAAGGAAGCCAATTTTGTGGAGGATACCTTATATTAATTGTCTCTAAAGACAATTGTTTCATTATTTCAGTGTTTACTTCTGATTTCAGTATTTATTGTGTTAAATTTAGATTCTACTCTAAATCTGTGCTTCAGTGGCTGGTCATGATAATATCTTTGAAAAATATTGGAGTGCAAGAGGTCAAATGACTTTATTGTCAAACGCCTGGCATTAGAAAACAACAACAACTCTATATTTAATAGAGTTAAAGGGTTTGGTTTAATTTGTAAGTTTTCTTTTAAATTCGGGACGTTGATTTTCTGTTTTAATTCTTGAACCATGGATATGAAACTTTTTTGAGTTTTTAATCTACAGAGAGGACTGTATGAATGCCAATTGCTTCCTGGTAATCTGATAAGTTTTTCATATTGAATCAGTGCTTTTTCTTCTATTGTCATTTTGATGCTGTTAATATTAGTGAGGAATCTCACAGAATCTATTGGAGTTGTTTTGATTCCACCAGTAATGAGCCTGAGAGCTTGATTTTGAACATGTTCTATTTCGTTTATGAAAGGTGAAGTAATTAAAATTTCTCCGCAGTACATCAGCAGTGGCTGTATAAACATTTCGAATTATCACGTCGCCAGGAAAGCTTCAGTAGTTATTTTGTATGTAGTGTTCAAAGTATTTCTAGAGCAACCCCATTTCTTTCCTGCTAGTCTTTTCAGAAGGGAGAATCTTTAACGAGCTTTTTCAGAAATACATTTCAAATGGTTGTTCTATGTTAACTTACTATCGAAAATAACTCCAAGATATTTGGATTCATAAGTCCTAGGGAGGTGTTGGCCATTGTATTGGATATTGAATTCTCTTTCTTTTTTACCAAGTGAAAATATTTGGTAGTTACTTTTGCCAGTGTCATCAAAAATGATGTATTCCATTCATGTAGGTGATTTAGAGCTTTAAGAGAAGAATTTTGAATTTTGTCTCTATGTCTGTGAGATCTGAAAGTCCACAAAACTATATCATCTGCAAATAGTGCTGTCTTCATGTTTGATTCCTCTAATAGGGAGGGTAAGTCATTTATATAAATATTGAATAAAGTTGCGCTGAGGACAGCGCCCTGGGGTAGACCTCGATATGTTTGTAACTAGAAAGTGAGTTATTGAATTTAGTAGCAATGAATCTTTGACTAAGGAATTCTGATATCCATCTGAACATAATGCTGGAGATACCTTTTTTCTGGAGTTTTAGTAATAATTTATTTCTCCAAACAGAGTCATATGTTAACTGAAAGTCAATAAATATTGCCAAGATATCTTCTTTCTTGTTAAAACTGTCTTTTATTTCTTGACCGAGCCTTATGACTTGTTCATTAGTAGAGTGTAGTTGTCGAAAGCTGGCTTGTCTTGGTGATAAAAGATTTTGAGATTCTAAGTACCAAGTTAATCTGTTGGAGATCATGGACTCCATGGTTTTTGCTATCATGCTTAATAGTGCTATTGGTCGATAGCTATTAACATTATGAGCAAGTTTCCCTGTTTTGTGAATTGGTACAATGATTGCTTTCTTCCAAGCTGCAGGAATTGAGGTGTTCCATGATAAATTGGATGAAATATTTCACGTTTTGTGATATTGTTTTTATTATAATTATGTAATTCTCTTTTGATAAATTTGTCAGCTTTTTTGATATTGGGATGTAATCTGTGAGAGTTTGAGTAGAGAACACAAAAATTAAGAACTACTCGTATAATAGCATTATAAAGAGTATAATATTTACTTATGTAGCAGAAGTTTGGGCACTAAAGAAAAAAACAACTTAAAATGTTTTGCTACAAAAGTAGACAAAATTAAAAATACAATCAGACAAAAATGAATATTAATTGTATAATTTTGGACTACATTAGAATGAAACAGTTAAAATGAGTGAAAAAGCAACAACTACAGAGAAGCACACTGGAATGGATACTTCAATGAAAGCGCAAGAGAGGTAGACCAAAAACAAGTTAGAGGGTTGGTATAAGGTGTACTATGCTATAACTACATCTGGAGAAGGTTCAGTGAAATAATAGAGAATATATATATATATATATATATATATATATATATATATATATATAGCTTCAAATACTTGGGGTGTACTGTAAGCAGTAACGTGAGCTGCCGCCGGGAAGTCAAAAGGAGGATAGCAATGGCAAAGGAAGCTTTTAATAGAAAAAGGAGCATTTTCTGCGGACCTCTGGAAAAAGAACTAAGGAAGAGACTAGTGAAGTGCTTGTGTGGAGTGTGGTACTGTATGGGGCAGAACCATGCACATTACGGCGAAGTGAAGAGAAACGAATAGAAGCATTTGAAATGTGGATGTGGAGAAGAATGGAACGTGTGAAGTGAACAGACAGAATAAGAAATAAGGTTGTGTTGAAAAGAGTGGGTGAAGAAAGAATGATGCAGAAATTGATCAGAAAGAGAAAAAGGAATTGGTTGGGTCACTGGCTGAGAAGAAACTGCCTACTGAAGGATGCCCTGGAAGGAATAGTGAACAGGAGAAGAGTTCGGGGTAGATGATAGACGACATTAAGATATGTGGATCATATGTGGAGACTAAGAGGAAAGCAGAAAATAGGAAAGATTGGAGAATGCTGAGTTTGCAGTGAAAGATCTGCCAATGGGCAGAACATGTATGTATATATGTATGTATGTATGTGTATGTGTGTATGTATGTTAATATTATTATCATCATCATCATCATTATCATCATTTATATTAATGACAGTTTGTAACGCATTCTTGGAAACAACCTTACACACAAACTGAGAATTATGACAAAAATTGGTAGCATTAACTGCATGCAGTCCCAGTAACTAGGAAACTCAGAAAGAGTCCTCCTTGATGCACTGCCCTGTCGATATTACGAGGACTATTCAGAAATCAACTTCCGATTGACTACAAAAAAAAAAAAAAAACACAAACAATGTTACAAACTATTTATTGCCTGGAAAATGTTACTGGATAGTGACACTATTTTTCAACATAGTGCCATATAAACTCAAGCACTTCCATAGCGTGAGACTAGCTTGTGTATTCCTTCTTCATAAAAGAATGCCGCCTGTGTACTCAGCCAGGTTTTCACTCCGTCCATGAGCTCCTCGTTGTCACTGAAGCGCTGAGTGGCTAACCAGTTCTTCATCTTGGGAAAGAGGTGGTAGTCGCTTGGCTCCAAGTCTGGACTGTAGGGGGATGTTCGAAAGTTTCCCGTGTGTACTTGTCCAATAAAGCCTTTGTGCGAGCAGCAGTATGGCGCCTCGCATTGTCATGGAGAAGAATGACACCCTTGGAGAGCAATCCGCGGTGTTTGTTTTGGATTGCTCTCTGAAACATCTTTAGCATATCACAATAAAAATCTTCTACTGTGGTCCAAGGCACCATAAACTCTGTCAACAATACTCCTTTTTGATCTCAAAAAACCGTAGGCTTCATCTTTCGGTTTGAGAATGTTTGTTTGAATTTTTTTGGTTTGTTCAAGGATTGGGTGTGCATCCATTGCTTTGACTGTTCTTTGGTCTCATCTCTTGTCACGAATCTGTCCAGAAATTGATCATCATCATTGTGGTAACGCTGAAGGAATATTAAGGCCGAGGACATTCTCTGAGCTTTATGCTGGTCAGTGAGATTTTTCGGCACCCATCGTTCACGAAATTTGTGGAATCCTAATCTTGCCATAACAATTTCATAGAGACTTGTTCTTAAAATTTGTGGGAAATTTTCAGACAGTTCAGAAATTGTGAAACGACGTCTTTCACGCACAGTTTGTTCAATTTGTTGAATGAGTTCATCAGTCATAATTGAATGTCGTCCTTGACCTCCCTCATTGTGCAATCGCTCATAATGTTGCCATAAACACGACCCAGTCAACAGTGAATCTCAGCAGCGTTAAGTCCTTCTGCGTGAAGAAATCGAATAACCGAACGGACCTCACAACTCGCGGGACAGGTAATAATCGCGTCCATTATCAACAGCTGTTTCTCACAGACTACTGAACGGAAATGAGTGCACGATGCATGGGAGCATTATTACGTCTTTACTCATGGCCAGGGAACGGATTTATATGGACTAAAAATATATGAAATATGTAAATATATATGTAGTTATTTTTACCAAAATATGGAATTAAATATGGATTTTTACCAAAATATGGAATTAAATATGGACTTAAAATTATAAAAAAATGACTATGTGTGTTAAATATTGGTACATTTTAATCAAACTAAACAAAAAATATAATGGACGTACCTTATCTTCCAATGTAGTTTCAACAAAACACAATTTTTATTGTCTGTTACCATAACAATAGGTTACAAACATTTCTTTCAAGTGCTGAAAAGTGAATCTTCTTCTATTGTCTCTGAGGATAGATTTATACTGACTAAAAGAGCGTTCGACGTCACAAGAAGTAACTGGTACATAATTCAATTTCACAATGTCTGCTGGGGATAAGTCCAAGTTAATCTTCACTGTTGATTCACCACTCATCACAGCAACAACCTTTTGTAGTTCTTCATATCCAGGGTTTTTTGAAAGTACAGTGTCCACCTTAGCTCTTACTGCATCTGCAACTTTACCTCTACCACGATTCAGTTGTTCCACAGTACTATTTATAATTTCAAAACTTTCAGATAGTGAAAGGTGCCTATTTTGGAGACTTTTGAGCGTTTTTATGATGCATGAAAATGTATGCTGAATGTGAGCTAAGTCATTCTTCACACTTATGTCACAGGTAACTGTTTTCGCAGTATCAATTGAGACTGCATCTTCAGAGTCCAATGCAAGGAGAACATTGTTAATAGAGTCTATATGTTCGGCATAATATTCAACTGCTTCTAGCCATGTACCCCATCTAGTTAAAATTGGCTTTGGTGGCAATGGAATTTCAGGGTACATTTCTTTCAACACGTTAACTCTACTGGGAGCTTTGAGAAATACTTTTTTCACTGATGAAATCAACAAATCTACTTTAGGGAAATTGTCTCTGACCACTTCTGCCACACGATGAAATGCATGCGCCACACAAGTAAAATGAGTCAATTTAGGATATACAACAGATAATGCTTGTCCAGCTTTGACCATATAAGGGGCAGCATCGCTAATAAAGAATAACACATTATTGTACATAATACCCTTTGGCCACAGGATACCCATAGCTTCGTTGAACAGTTTAACTATAGTTTTGTTATTGCACTTTTCTAGAACATCACAATGTAAAAGAATTCGTTCAGAATATTGTTCACTTAACAAACCGATAACTACATTACCAACAAGTCTACCTTCTTTGTCGGGAGTCTCATCAATGGAAACCCAAATTGAACTATCTTTAATTTCATCTCTTATCTTCTGTATTGTCTCATCGTAGATGGATGGAGCATACGTCTTCCTAAGTGTTGACTCATCCGGGATTGTATGTTGAGTATATTTTTCAAGGAATTCCCTGAAGACCTTATTCTTTAGTTTGTAGAGAGGAATATCAGCAGAGATGAGAGAACGGCACAGGTCGATGTTAAACTCAGATCTTACATTCGATGTTGTTGGTTGTGTTAAAAACAATTGTCTCTGCTTGGAATTTAGTTGTTTGTTGGCCTGATGTTTACTAGTTGTAATGTGTTGTTGCACCAGGAACTTTTGTGTAGATGATACTGCACACTGACACAAATTACAAAATAATATTTTATTGTCAGTTGATAAACCATCTTCTTTAAATTCTGAAATGTAACTTGTTAGTTTTGATTTTAAATTGACTGAATGACGTACTTTTGGCATATTTACCGTCTTTATAGTATGATTTACAAAACTGAACCTATGTGTACTCTGACTGGCATTTAACTGTTGAGCTGCACAACTGAAGTCTGTTAAAAATTTTAAATTAAATTAATACAGTTTTGTAACTTACTTTCCCATTGTTGATAGGACTGCTAATTTTCAAATAACTCTGATGTTAAAGGGATTACTGAACATGTGTTTAAATCTCTATTGTTGAAATGTATTTTTAAAAGTTAATGGAATTTTGTTTTGTTTTATTGTTAAACCTAATATAATATGGACTGTTTTATATGAAATATGGAAAATATATGGAAATTAACGAAAATATGTACTAAACTCTAAAATATGGAAAAATATGGAAAATAAAAGTAGGATTTTTCAACCCTACACATTGTGAAACATAAAGATAATGCAAAATATAAATTATATTAGCTTTATAAGTAAATATGTATTTACATATAAATCCTTTCCCTGCTCATGGCTATTGCGCAAGCATCATCTTCCTGCAACGATCTAGCATTCCACAATCGACAATCGGAAGTTGATTTCTGAATAGTCCTTGTACATATAAAATTGGCAAATGAGACACATTATAATGGTAACAAAGATAAAATCGACATCATAATGCTATATTATAGAAAAAATAGAACACAGTGCAAGTATGACATTTAAATTATGACAATTTCTGACAATCATTATATTTAAGCCAACAGACCAAATAAATTAGACCTTTCACGCACGTCTTATTTAAATGGCAGATTTCTATGAAGAGATACATACAGAAGTGTGGTGTAATGCTTATTATACTCTAGCCTGACAACATACATTTTACAGTGCACAGAAACCAAATGTTCCTACCAGTCAGACTGTAGAGGGTTTTAAGTCACGTAGAACAATGATGTCATGTGAAAATAGACAACAGAAGCGCTATATTTTGAATGTTGCCTGGCTATAGTCACCAAAGTTGAGGTTTACAGGTTCCAACCCAGCTGAGGGTAATGGACGTTTACAGGCATTAAAAATCCAGAGCATAGCTTTATATGAAAGGGGATTAAAGATTAAGGTCCTATGTTATATATTTATGGCACGTACAAGAACCTGAGGAACCTGTCCCTAAACAAGAGAGCTCCAAGCAAAATTTGCTGATCATTCCACCCCACGTCCGAGTCTGAAGATAGCATAATGGGCTCATCAGTGGCCTAAGTATACATGGGCTTGTTCTATGCCCCACTACAATCGGTATACGGTACCATCTGTATAACTGCACAAATAGTATGAGAATATTCACTCTGTATAATACATGTATAGAGTAAGACTCAATAAATGTTACTAATAAACAGTGCATGAACTATTCTATATACAAGAGGTGTACAATATATTACACATGATAATCATGGCTTATGCACGTCTTGTTCTGAGTACAACTATATCATTATTTAACACAAGTAAGTATAAGTCAGTTTTATTAGTAAGACTGCTTATATTAAAGAATAGTTTATACATTTGTTTAGTAGTAGCAATTTGCATTCCAGCAGTGTATAAGTTCTGTATAACTTTTATACATCGTGTTTAGTAAGACTGAATGTGTATAGTCCGGATAGGCCTATATTAGAATTATCATGAATACATACAATCAGAAAAATCTCTCATACCTACTTGTAGAGAGTATGAATCTGCCTTCTACTAAATATAATTAACAACATAGTTTTATTTTAGTTGGTAATTTAACGATGCTATGTCAACTACTGGTGGCCGGGTAGCTCAGTTGGTAGAGCAGCTGGCTACGGACTGGAAGGTCCGGGGTTCGATCCCAGGTAGTGACAGGATTTTTTCTCGTTGCCAAACTTTCAGAACGGCCCCGAGGTTCACTCAGCCTCCTATAAAATTGAGTACCGGGTCTTTCCCGGGGGTAAAAGGCAGCCAGAGCGTGATGCCGACCACACCACCTCATTCTAGTGCCGAGGTCATGGAAAGCATGGGGCTCTACCTCCACGCCCCCCAAGTGCCTTCATGGAATGTTACGGGGATACCTTTACCTTTTATATCAACTACTAGGTTATGTAGCATCGATGAAATTGGTGATAGCAAGATGGTATTTGGCGAGATGAGGCCGAGAATTCGCCATAGATTACCTGGCACCCTACGGTTGGGGAAAATCTCGGAAAAAACCCAACCAGGTAATCAGCCCAAGCGGGGTTCGAACCTGGGCCCGAGCGCAACTTCAGACCAGCAGGCAAATGCCTTAACCGACTGAGCCATGCCGGACTATTTTAATACTATTGTAATGAATTTTATAAAAATGCTGCTTCAAGTTCGCACTTTTATAAAAAAAAATGCGAAGCATTCACAATTTCATTTAACTTCAGCCGGAATTAAGATTTTCCTATGGATAGTATTTGCTTTATATTTATTCATCTGTAACTCTTCATCATTTTTTATTACTTACAAATCATTGTGTATGAAATAATGTTATTTTTTTTTGCAATTATGAACATGTATTAAGTTTAGTTGTGCTGAAGGAAGTCTGTATATAATATGAAATCGACTGCATGTATGAGGGGCAGTCAAATGAGAATGGGTCAGATGCCAAAAAGTATAACAGAACATTTATTACCTCAAAAGTAATCTTCAAAACTGTTTATGCATTTATCCCACTGCGAGATAAGATGATCAATCCCATTCTCGAAAAAACTTGTGGGCTGTCTACCAAATCAGTTCTTAAGCCAATCACATAGGTCTTCATCTGATGCAAAACGAAATTCACGAATGTCTTTCTTCAACTCCCCAAAAATGTGAAAATTGGATGGGGAGAGATCTGGGCTGTAGGAGATGTTGAAGCATTTCCCAACCAAATCTCTGAATTGTATTCCTCACGGAGTTGGCCGTATGTGGGCGGGCATTATCATGAAGAAGAAAAGCGCCATTCGACAGCATTCCAGGGAGTTTTCACTTAATGACGCGCCTCAATTTCTGTAAAGTTTCTTCATAATGCTGTTCATTGATTGTGGCCTCGTGCTCGAGAAGAACATGACTTTACCGGAACTTGTGTGTATTGCTTTAGATGTTTTCGGTGAGGGAAGAATCCATGTGTTTCTATTGTTGGCTCTGCCATTTGCTCTCCACTTCAAAATGGTGACACCACAATTCGTCCCCAATGACAATACCGGACAGAAATGCATACTCTTCACCATGGTATCGTTGCAAGTGACCTAGTGAAGCAGTCATTGTTTGTTTTTTGTTCCTCTGTCAACTGATGTGGAACCCCTTGAGAGTAGATTTTTCGGTAATGCAGGTGCTTCGTAGCAATGACGTGTACAGAACCATGATTTATTCCCACCAAACAACGAAGTCGATTTCCCCATATAAGACCATCAACCTCAGCAATAACAGCAGGAATGATGGCACGATGAGCCTCTCCTGGGCGAGCAACGTCTTGCAGTGACACACATCCCTCTCGGAATCTCTTGTGCCATTCCAGTACATGATAACATGACATGCTGTGTTCGCTGTAAACAGCAGACATGCGACAATAGATTTCTCGTCCTCCTACTCCTTCAGCAGTCAAAAATCGCACTACACCTCGCTGTTCTTCTTTACCTGCCTCCATTAGTGATGTTGGACGAACACATGTATCTCTAACCTCACTTCCAGCACAATAAACAAACGACTAATGTGTAAGCAGAGGTTGTAACTGTGCTTTCGCGAGTCCCCATCAGATGTCAGTTGCGCAATCAAATTCCAGTGGTACCAACTTACCCGCAGTGAGATATACGTCATTTTCATTTGACTACACTTCTTATATGAGCTTTAATGTTTAAATTTTGGAGCACATATGCCGGATCAAACCTACTTACGTCCTGAATGCAAGGAAGCGGAGAAAATAAATTTGAATGTTTAGATTAACACGTAGCAATCAGTTAATATATAGCATGAGAAAAACATTTTTCAACTGTACCTACATACAGAGACTTCATAGCAGTAAATGTTTATTCTATATTTTTATGTAAGTATCCAGTTCATTAGATAAGCTTAAAAAAAATTGAAGTGATTTGAGAACTATTACAGGTATATGAGAAAGAAATGCTGAATATACTGTTAACTTAAGGCAACTACTAGATCAACAAATAACATGAGATTTTCATTTTAACATATACAAAATATATTTGAATACCTGGGCTTCGTCCAAAGTTTGAATTTTTATATCATTGCCTGACATTATTTTTTTTAGGGACTTCAATTTTTCCATACATTCAATTAGATATAGATTCTTCTCATCGCAATCTTGCTTCAGGACCTAAGTAACAACAAACAGAACTGTTCAGTAACTTAACAATAGGAATGACAACCAATACACTTACCATTTATTCATTCACTAGCTACCGGTATACTCGTGCGCTTCGCTGCACTTGTTAGAAATAAATATTATTAACTTAAATCTAGATGCAGGTTTGTAATTACTTAATGAATAATAGCCTTTTATATGTTGTAAGTCGTTTGCTCCTGAATCATTTTCAAAGTTGTACAGTAGCGTGCAAATTAATCCGAACAACGTAATTACTTATGCAAAAACACTCAAACGGGATAAAAAAAGGATCTAAGACATACCTCAGTAATCTATGTGGCCTCCCTTGTTCCTAATAACAGCTCTGAGACGATTTGGCATGAATTCCACTAATTTCCCACAAATATTCTTCATTTCTTCATCGCGAAACCATACACCAATGAGGGCAGAAATCATCTTCTCCTTTGTAGAACAATCCATTTTTTGCATTCTTCTTTTGCAAATTGACCACAAGTTCTCAATGGGGTTGATGTCGGATGAGTTGCCTGGCCAGGGGAGCACCTGAATATTCTTCTTGTTGAAGAATTCTGTAGTTTTTCGAGACGTATGGCATGGTGCCAGGTCTTGTTGGAACACACTTCTGCCATCCGGAAATAATTTTTGCAGCTGGGGTCCGATTCTGGTTTCCAATAAGTGAATATATTTGTCAGAATTCATCATTCCCTTGATAGGTATTAATGCTCCAGGCCCTTCATGTGTAAAACAACCCGAAAACATTACTTTAGGGGGGTATTTGGGTGCTTGTTGGAGATGAGCTGCTGTTAATTTTTCGGATCCTTTCTGTACGTAAGAAACACGGTGGCCGTGGACCTCGAAATGAGACTCATCGGAAAAAAAGTACATTCTTCCAGTCATTCACTGTCCAGTGTTGATGTAATTTTGCCCACATTAAGCGTTTTTTGCACATAACAGGGGTTAGCAGTTGCTTCTTAATAGGCTTACGAGCCCTTCGTCCAGCTTCCAAAAGCCTACGCCGCACTGTTGTGACGTGAATATTCGCCCCAGTGGTAGCCATTAACTCGCGGGTTAAGTCGACAGCAGTTCGTCTAGGATTTAATTTACTTTTCCTGACAATTAAACAATCATCTGCAGGTGAAGTCTTCCTTTTCCGGCCACAGTTTCCTTTTTTCTGGGGTGTGATGGATCCAGTCTCCCTGTATCGTTTTATGATCGAATTAACAGTAGCCAAACCGATGTGACATTCTGCAGCAATTTGCCTCTGTGTCATAGAAGAATGCTCTGCTAATGTTATAATTTTAGACCGTTTTCGTGGAGTTGTATCCATTTGTGAAGACGACAGAATGTACACTGGATTGCAATATTAAGTCTTCAACACAACTGAAATGCTTATAAGTACAAAACGACAGGCAAAATGTCATATATTAAAAAAAAAAAAAAAATAACGACAGACCTTCAACAATGGAATTACACGTACTACAGATGTCAATTAAAGCGGTATGAGCAGCTGTGAGGCCAACAAAGACAGAAAATGTAAAAATATGTTGTGTTGGGATTAATTTGCACGCTACTGTATTTAAAACTATGAATTTAACTGTTATTATCATGTAATACTTTCTGGAGTTGTTCAGACTATTCTACTTTTAAGACTGATACTATATTAAACCAGGGGCGTATTTTGTGGGCTACCGGCGGTAGCCCAAGGAAATTACAAAAGAAAAAGTTTATAATATAAGATAATGTAATAATTTTGTATTATTAGTTTTACCATAGTAATTAAAATTAAAGTAATTGTTAGATATATTTTGTGTAATAATAGGGTCAGCGGTAGCCCAAACCCTTTAACCAGTATACACCACTGTATTAAACCTAATAGACAATTGGTCAGCGTCTGAAATAAAATATACTTGTAAGAACTGAGGGCTCTTACTCTCAGCTGGAAGAAGACTTCCAATTAAATGATAAGCCTACACTATAGAATAAGGTGCAACTTCGATATCTTCCCATACAACACACAGGAGAAGAATGTACTTAAATAGTTGAAAATAACCTCAGAACTATAATACACCACTCTGTTTTTTTATTTTAGTAGGTTATTTTATCAACATCTTAGGTTATTTAGCGTCTGAATGAGGTGAAGGTGATAATGCCGGTGAAATGAGTCCGGGGTCCAGCACCGAAAGTTACCCAGCATTTGCTCTTCTTGGGTTGAGGGAAAACCCCGGAAAAAAACTCAACCAGGTAACTTGCCCCGACCGGGAATCGAACCCGGGCCACCTGGTTTCGCGGCCAGACGCGCTGACCATTACTCCACAGGTGTGGACTACACCACTCTAGAGACATGCTGTGGACACTGAATAAGTTATATAATTAATGAGTAACAGTTCTGCATAGTGCACAACACTCCATAATGAATAATTAGCAAAGTAACATATTTCGCATGATATGTGACTTGTGGGCCATCCAAAGCCCTGACCTCCACCCCACTGTGTGCGAGTCCTTATATGTTCGATCACTATGGCGTACAATTAACAATACATATTTCAATCATAATGACCTCATACAATACCAGATGAAACTATAAAGTAATTAGATAATTAAAATAGGACATTTGGTCCAGGGAACATACGTGTTTAGTAGAAGGATAAATCATTTAACATGTTCCTTAATTGAAATTGTATTTAAAATAATTAAAATACGATCATTTTGGTCTAGATGCCACTCATTTGGTGCAAGGATAATTCCTTTAACATGTTTCTTAAATGTTCTTATACACAAATAATTAAAATAGAATCATTTGGTTCAGGGAACATCCATTATTAGTGCAAGAATAATTCTTTTACAGACTAATTTTCTAATTTTTCTAAATTAGTCTTGAATGCATTTTTTAATAATCCTCCAAATTAAGGTCAATATAGGTGGATTGTGTACAAAGATAATTTTTTATGTTGGCCTCACTGTGCATCTTTTTTCTTTGTTAAGTATATTCATTTACACTTTAACATCTGTGGTCATGTAGCGTGTTTAGAATGTATGGGTATACCAGTAGGCCGTTTTTACTCTTGTTAAGTTCCTGTTTCTATTGTGTGTTGTAGATGGCTTGTGTTCATGTAAATGATTATAGATTTTGATTAGTGTTTTTGGTATTGGTGATTAAGGCGGTGACAAAACATGGCATGTAAATTTCCAATCCAGCATTTGCCTTTATCACTAAGGGAAACCATGTAAAACCCCAGTCAGATTGGCTACCATCTGAGCTAACTTACTCGGTTGTACATCATTGTTTATGTAAATAAAAAAAAATGAAAATGAAATGAAATGAAACACAGGAAACGAATATGGATAAATTATGAGCGTATTTAGGTCTCTACTTGCTCACAAAAAATCATAACCCAGTTCTGAACAGTCTTGTATATTGTCTTTGTTCCGGCAATAACTCCTATGTGACATATTTATTGATTTTCAGATTTTTGCTCTATTAAATAACTTAAATAGTGATACAGCAGTCCACACCTGTGGAGTAACGGTCAGCGCGTCTGGCTGCGAAACCAGGTGGGCCAGGTTCGAATCCTGGTCGGGGCAAGTTACCTGGTTGAGGTTTTTTCCGGGGTTTTCCCTCAACCAAATACGAGCAAATGCTGGGTAACTTTCGGTCCTGGACCCCGGACTCATTTCACCGGCATTATCACCTTCATATCATTCAGACGCTAAATAACCTAGATGTTGATATAGCGTCGTAAAATAACCCAATAAAATAAAAAAAAAAGTGATGCAGCAAATAATAAGATCTCCTATACGTAATTCTATTTCTTTCTTTCGAAAATGTAAGAATTCGCAATCTCCTATGCACTACTGCCATAGAAGAATAAATGTGTTTTCTCTTCCTATTGAAAAAATTCATATTTTGCACACAGGAGTTATTGCAGGAACAACGACGATATAACATAATTCGTAATTGCAAAACATGATGGTCTAGTTCATTTGAAATAAGTGTAATGGCTGTTAAGAATTTTATTATGAAGAAAATATCGATTGTAGTTACAGCAGTTTCACATTCGATTTCTGTAGCTGTTTATGCGCGTGAATGTCAACAGTAGAATGCATGCACACTAAAATTAGAAATAACGCACATTCCTCCGTCCTTTACTTGTAACACTTATGGAAAGCCTGTGAACAACATTCACTATGATCTATGTATACTGAAGAGTTACTTACTGCCAGTTCATTCTTCAGTGCTCTTATTTCAGAAACCTTCTCAGTCAGAAGAGACATGAGTGTGGTACTATGAGCATCTCCCTATGAGAAGAAATAAACTAGTAAAAATTATATTGAAAAGATATCACTGGAATATATGAGGCATTGCGAATATTAGGAGCAAACTCACAATCGATATTATTTGTCGAGTTTACCTCTAATATACACAGTGTCTCATATATTCTACTACTATTTATTAATTTATCCATGACCATAACGAAAAGCATGCCTTTACTAAATACTTTTGCGTTTGTAAAGTAGGCTTTTATTCAACATTACTTTATTCCACTAGTGAGATAAAGACTTTACCTCACAGTTTGAACTTTATCTCACAGTTCATTAGTATTTTTCTAGTACCCAGGCACACACGTATACTTTTCCATTGAACTATTACTCAGGAAGTTAATATATTAGTTACTAGATGTCACTACCTCTACTTCTTTATTACCATTTCTTAAATATACATAAGTACACTCAATCTCCTTCTCTTTTCTCTATCTACTACATCGTAATTTGTGCATTGCATCTATATCTAATATGTATTTTTTTTTTAATTTGTAATAATTTACCTTTTGGGAGGCGAGGAGACTTGAACCTGCAAAGTTGGGTTTATATGGATTTATAGGATTTTATAACAACACACGTTAGTCAACTGAGCTAAACAGACATGATGATTAACTACTTTTTAATATTCCTCTTAAGTTTACAGAAGTAAAATGTGAAATTATTTTAATCACATTAGTCCCATGAACACTTCTAAATAATCCCTGAAACTTCAAAAAGACGAAAATACGCGTTTAAAATGAATAAATATATATTAAAATTATATAATTAATTATAATTTGTTATTTATGCAATGCCTCAGATACCATTCTTCACTAATCATGGCCTCCCACATCATGACCTACCTAGTACACATATCGATTCTAAAATCCATGCCATGATATGTGATTATAATGGACTTATTTTCAACATATTTTCTTTTATAAAACATAATTTTTCGTTATGGTCATGGATAAAATTATGTATGGTACTTGTGAGCGTGATCTTTATTGCGCTCGTGTAATTTAAGCACTCGGCTGACGCCTCATGCTTAAATCTTTCCACTCGCGCAATAAAGATGCACTTACCTCACAAGTACCATAAATAACTATTCCTTGATATACATTAAGATCTAGTGGCCTTGTTACCCATCATTTAATGTTATTGAATTCAGTACCTGCCTTATGACTGAAACTGGCAGGCCCTATATTATCAGTGAAGTAGTTTCTTCTGGTCAGTAACTGGCGGAAGAATATTAATACTTTCATATCTTCAACATGCTTTTTTTCTCTGTTTCAAAGATGGGATCCAATCGCTAGCTAGCTCTGCTGCCTCTAACTGGCTTATTGTGCCTATGTTCCTATCATAGAAATAATGTTTGAAGTCAAACAGTCATGCTCTTGTAAATATCGTGACTTGATAGTGTGTAGTTATTTGCCGATTCAAATTGTATGTCTTTACTGTTCTGATGGAATCCTCACTGCAGTGCATTTTCATTCCTCCTCCTCAAAGTGTTTTACTGCCTACTCAGGCTGTATGCCAGTCAAATGCTAAATCATACTGACACTATTTTAGTTAATGCCATTGTAATGAAGATAATGAATAATGAAATGAAAAGTGACGGTGGAATGATAGAGGAAAAAATACTGGGGAACCTTGGATTTGCCCACCACAAATATGACTGTGCTAACACTGGGATTCGAATCAGGGTCCACAGTCATCATAAGCTGGTGGCATTATTTTAACTATTCTAAAAGGAATGCAGCACAAAGGGGGAGAGGGAGGAGGAAGACACATGCTGCAGTCTTAGCTGCCAGCAGAATTACATCCATCCCAGGTGGGATGAGGGCTGCTTCCCAGCAGGTTAATCCTGTTACCATAATGTAATGAAGTAAAAAAGTAAATGTGGGAAAGTGACTTTTTCCTTTGTAACTGGAGCCATTTCTTAAAATTAATATCTATTTTCGTGCTTATCATTCCAAAAACAATTAAGCAAACTTATTTCCGTTGTTGCAACAGGAAACAATATAAAATTTTTTGCATAATATAATTTGCCTACACGACACAATTGTCAGATTATTTATTGTACGTGATATAATTATACCAATGAACCGTTTATAAATATTTGGTAAATTCACAGAAAATAATATTCTTGCAAATACATATTATGTAGCAATGCAATGCTTCATAATTAATGCAGAAACATATAACAAGTTATAAGACTTTGTATCACTGAATTACAAAACTTTTCTCTCTGACAAATCTTGAGGAACTGAATTGAAATAAGTTTCAGCACTCTCAATATTTTTGGAAAGGCTAAAAACAAGCCCTCCACCATCTTTCTTATCATCCATCTCGCGAAAGGATTAGAACAGAAAAGAAAATATTACAATGGAAAAGCCTGCGAAGAAAAATTGACTTTTACAATGGACAAATATTTAACATACCTTTCCGTATAACAAAAAAGAATGTTATTTGCTTGACATCACTTAGCCTACTTAAAACTTCGACTTACGTTGGTAGTTTTATGATTTCAATTTCCAAATTTAATACAGCATTAACCAACAATTTAAGAACCATAATTAAGTTACATTGTAAAATATTGTACATACCAAGTTATCTTTATGGGTTCTGCTACTTTCTGGCACTCTGTGCTGCATGTCATCATTAATACCAGTATGGTCTTCCTGGTTAGGTCTCTGAAAATATACAGAATTTAATATTACTGGTATAAATTTAATAAGAATAACTATAATTTATTAATGTAATCTTCATCTTACGATGTTTGGGTGACGTATATACGTCCGTTGATGTGACATATTAATGAATTAAATACTATTATAGTCACAATCATGCCATGGTATGAAAGAAAAATTTCACAACCTCGAGCAGGAATCGAACCTGCGACTTCCTGGTCTCCGGTCAGGCGCTCTACCACTGAGCTATCGAGTTCGTCTCACGCCAAAGACGTCTTATAATAACCCTCTCTAGAAAAAATAACGTGCTAATACAATGTACAGAGAAAGACAATCGGATAATCCGCCAATCGTATAATAGGGAGACTGATAATCGGGGTTCTACTGTATATCATGTACAGACCCAGAAACAAAATTCAGGTGGCCCAAATTTTGTTTCTGTGTCTGTACAATAAACTAATAAATGACAGAGTGAAATTGATGTTCTTCTTAGTCACTGTCGCAGATTATGAGGTGACATTAAAATTACTGGCGACCTTAAAGAGAAAAGATGAGATGAATGTGCTACTCAACATATTTACACTATTCAGAATATTTACACACAGCAGGTAACAGTCCCAACGGTAAAAAGACTAGGACGCAATTAGATTCCAAGGCAGTGTCAGAAGCCTTAGAACAAATTTTAAAGAACTTGGGTTTCAAGTGGAAGAAAACTAACTATAATAGAAGAGTAGGCATCGAAAACAGTGACAGAAGTAGCAGTGACGACAGTCAGCTCATGGTAGAGGAAGGAATATCAGGAGTGGATGACTTAGAATATCGATCAGTGATCGAAAATTTACAGTATCTAGTATAAAAGAACATTAGATACAGTTTGTGCAAAGTGTGGAAGCATTTTGTGAAATTGACATGGAATCAACATGCTCCCTAATGCCCTTTGATTGATTGATTGATTGATTGATTGATTGTGCAAAGTGATGTAGGACTTTAGTTCTGTAGTTAGCAACATGTGCATCGTTTTTGGAGGTGACTGTCCAGCAGTGTACACGGATACTCGGCCTGTATATTTACTCTTATGAACTGTCGCTGCAGCCTGTGACAGAAATATCAAGACCTTGTGCCAGTGAGTAACTCACTCTAAAGTTCAGATTAACAAAATCCATCTGACGTAGGACAACATAATACAGTACTTTAGTTTTATAGTTAGCAATATGTGCATAGTTTTTGGAGGTGAATTTACAGCAATGTCCACCAGAGAATTTTTAAAAAGCTTTTAAGGCTACACCCGTCCTCATTTACGTCACATTTAAGAAACCAAAAGGTTAAGTTTTTATTTTATTCCAGTTTTAAAAGTTGAATGTTAAAATTCAGAAACAATAATTAATTGAACTTCCATTAGAATGCTTTTTCCCAAAAACAGATTTTTCTCCCATGCTCAACATACACAGACTGCTTCATAATCTTCTATGTTATGTCACTGCATGACTTCTACATTTAATTTTAAGTTGTAGCAGTAAAAGGATATCATAGTGACACCAAGAGAAAGAAAAAGGGAGTATTTTGAAGATTTCATAAAGTATGGACTTACTCTAATACAATACAATATTGTATTGTGTGATAGCTATTAGCAAGTGTATTTGGAAAGTTAGGTAAGCAGGCAGATAGTTAAAGGAGGTAAGTGGACTGGTGTATAATTTCTTTAATGACTTTACAAAGTTAATGAGATTATGTAAGTTAATAATAATGAAACAATTGGAATGAGAACAAAACCAGAAAAATAATTAGTAAAGGAAAATCTAAAGTAAATTTTCTTTGTAATTACAAATTGTGTGACACTTGTTAAGGACTGAATATCGAACTCTTTAGTTAGCAGGGACGAATGCTAGTCACGAAAGTTAGGCTTGCTCTTTTATTCATAGGGGAAGATGGGAGGATATAATAATTCATAATTAATAAAAATAATCAGACCCACATAAATAATTTATTTTATAATTATGAAATCGTTACGAGTCATGGATCACATTCCCTTATCAGATGTAGAAGTTCGATATAATAAAACAAACATGGCCAACAAAACAATTTATTTAGTTTTTTCGACCCTGCCAACCAATGCATATTGTTGTATTGAGCTGCTCTGGACAGCGCACATATTCTCTATGTCTGTCTTCTCTTGAATAGTCCTTCGGGAAAATGGATTTAATAATAAGATTTCAATAACACACAATTCCGAACTCATTGCAATACTTCAAATTAATGTTTAAGAATTAATAATACATGCAGCAGCTAACACATGCATGCATTACATTGGACTCGCAAATCACAGCACATTGCCGCTGTCAATACTGCTCTGTGTAATGTTAAATAATCACTGGTGTAGCTCTCGGACCAGAGCTTCAAACAACACATAACAGAAGCATGTGCGCCTAGGACGGACTAAGGAGGAAGGCATTTGCGCGCACATCATATTCTGCTGTTTCTATGTCTTTCCTGTAGCTCCGAGAAATGAGCAAGCATTGCGGTACTTGCGGTGTGCAACCTTCGAATGGTATTACGCCTATACAATATTCCAAAAATCAAAATAAATTTTAATGTACGTAATCCCATTTTGAAAAATACACATCAAAATACAGAAAAAAGTATGAACTTCTTTGGTCGATTATAATACCAATTGTTTTAAGAGGAATAATAAAATTATGATGTGCCACAGGCTAAAAATTTTCAATTTTACTAAAAAAATGTTGTTGTTGTTGTTGGGTTGTTTTCGAATGGCTGGAGTTTTGGTTTCACAACATTAGAGCTCGCGTTTCCCAGTACAGTCGCGCTAGATCTTTTCGGGCCTTTTTATCTGGGTCCTGTCATCTGCAGTGTGACAGGTGTTCCTTGTTTGAAGCTACATCTTCTCCCATTCTTTGAAGATGAAAGCATTAAAAAACCTTTATGCTGAGCGCCTTACAGAAAATTAAATGTCGAAGAAGATTGAGATTCCATTTGTATTTATTAACATCTGAAAAAAATGTATCCATGATGATGCAATGGAAGCACTTAGTACATCATCATTTATATTTTTTTCAGTAAAAATAATAAAAATAAATAAATTATAAAAATTAATTCAATATGAATATAAAATCCATTATTTGATTATATTATTCGCCATGTTCTTGAACATTTTATTGTATTTCAGGACCCCTGAGATCATTGATGTAAAATTCACTGATAAAACAAAATTTTCTCTAAATTATAATCAATATTTAATGCTTAAAAAAGAAAAATCAAAGTGGGTAAGTCCCTTGGATAATATGAAATCAATCCCGGATTTACCCATAAAATCATCTGCTGATATGTTCAGACTCATAACAGATCATGATTAGTTAGATAAACTCCTTCACAGGATGGATACTTGTTATGCAACCAGGAAGAAGAAATGGACATAGACTACTCATGTAACGACTTGTGAATCTTTCCAAGATTATGGAGATCTAGTAAAATATGGAAGCAAGAAGCAAAATAATTTTATTATTAAATCCTGATCATCAGACTCACACTTCATCTAAATGTATGTACTTACTTTATTGCTTTTTTTTTTTTTAAATGATAAATAACTTTCTAATCACACAAGCATCTCCTCTAAAATGTTTTGCCAAAACCAGTGTACTGTACACTGCAATCCGAAATTTAAAGTGGAATTCTAATCGTACAAAGTCTGCTAATCTGCATTTATATAAGTGGCATCAATAATAACCTTGAAGGAATTGACGACAATTTCATGTTTCAAGACAGTGATAATTTCGTTTCTGGTACACAGCAGATTTCAAGAGATAGTCTATTATGATTTTCTGGATTTTCAGGGAGAAGATTAAAGCTTTAAAGTAACCCCACAGTTTTTTTATATACGTCTGTATACATATAAAAATTTCTTTTAGATATCAAATTCTTCCAAACTAATTCAATTCTTTTCAATAAATGTACAGACAAATGCAAAATAAACAAGTAATTGGTATGAAACCTACCTTCTTACAACTGCTAGCGTTGTAATGAGTTATTAAATAGTTCTGTCTCAATACTCTCATTGTGGGAGTTTCACAGGTCCTGTCTGCGACCTTAGAATTAGTTATTAAGTATTTTTTCCTCATCATGCTCTCAATTGGTGTTTCATAGGTCCTGTCTGGGACCATAAGATTATTTACTAAATGATTCTTTCTCATTTTATTCTCTGTCGGACTTGCATAGAACCTGTGCGTGGTCAGAGAATGACTAATACCATTTAAAAACATCATTTTACAAAGGATCGATCACCATATACATCATAAAATACATTCATATGTACGGTATCTATAGCAACAAGCATGCTTAGAGTGATTGTAAGGCAAACATACAACAATGAAGTATTTCTTCACAAACAATAATTATTACAAATTCTTAATAATAATATGGTCATTTTTCATTATATAAAAGAAGATTTTATGTACAACAAGAAAAGTTCCTTGTATTTAAGAAGAGAAACAATAGGCTAAACAGTTAATGTCATTTAGATAATATATTTTTGGAAACAACATACAAAAACATTTCTTGGTGGATATTTAAAATTAGACCATCTTAGGCTGTAGGGTAAACTTCATGCAGCACCTACATTACTCATACATAATACAAAACTCTATTATGGCGGCTAGTGAAGAGTAAAATTGGAGGGTCACATAATACAGGGTCGTAAAGAAAGATAAAAACAAAAAAAAAAAAAAAAAAACACATGCAACATACGGTATAAGCAGAAAACAACACAAAAATATCCTGATGCACGTACCTGAAAACTTAATGTTTGTATATCAAATGAACTCGCTGCAGCGAATTCTTCAATAACCTTCTTGTTGAATTCAGGAATGTCACGAATCACTTTCTTCTCCAGACAGAGCACAGCTAAAGCATTCAGTCTTTCATTTCCCATTGAATTTCTTAAAAATGTTTTAATATGATTAGGGTTGAAAAACAACGCTCACTTTCAACTGTCGTCATTGGGATGGTAACTATTATTTTCAACATGACACATTTCGAGAAAGTGCGTGACATGTTATTTTTCACAAAGAATTGCAAAAGAGCAGCAGCACCAGCTGCCCTGTGCAAGTCTTGACGACTGTATAAAACCTGCAATTCGGTTTTCTGTTTCTCTCCATTTAATGTAGGGTAAGCTTTGATAGTGTCTTTGAGATCATTTGCTGGAAATTAATCGCACAGTCCTTGAAATTACTACCTAAAAACAATTTTGAAACACTAAAATGATCCGAAATTTGAATTCTGTCTTTATTATTGTTGGCAATAACATCGCATACTTTAAGAGCAGGAGCATGATTGTTCCTTGGATTTGTGTATTCACTGTATCTTCTTTTGTTGTTAGGCTCATCAGCTGTCACCTCCTCTGATTCATAAGTTTTTCGAACTTTAGAAATGGCATCATTAAAGTTATCTAAAAACTCTCGAACTTTAAGTGCTTCAATATTTCTTTGTTGAATGCAGTCAAAGAAAATTGCTACGTGAAGCATAACTTTATGGTAAAATTCTAACCAAAAGAGGAACTGGGGATCCTTCAAAGCAGTGGCGGTTCCTCGGGGGAGGGAAGGGAGGAACGTACTCCTCACATTTTCTTCTTTTGAAAGTAAATACCAAATAAAATATGTGCCTTGAAATTCGAGGAAGATTCGATCATTTTTAAGTTCACAGCTGTAAGAAAAACTCGGTTGATCGAGTTTTAAACGAAGCGTGCTCATGTGCTGTAGAAAACTGTGAGAAAGCTGCGAAATTGTCTGTGTAGAGGAAAGGCACTCCATTCCTCCTCTACTGCAGTTAACACACATAGACAACAGCGCACTAGCGGCCAGAGAAAGAAGCAGAGTTTTAAAGCAAGTAAATGAACGGAGAAGGAGGAGATCCTCCTCTGAATCAGTCATGGGCGGGAAATAGAAACCGACTGGTCGTGCAGGGGCCTGTTTCTCAAAAATACTAGTTTAGTAGTTCACCAGTTACTAGTTACCAGAGTATATTTCACCAGCTCTAGTAGATTCTGTTTCTCAAACTATTTTACCAGTCTAGTAACTTGTGACAATTTTTCACTAGTCACATGACCTCTTTCACTAGTCAGCTGATTGTTTATAGTCATTGGATTGTTATTTGAGGTTAGAAGGCTAAGTTTTTTTGTGTTTTGGTTTTAATTTCTCTTTTCGGTTAAAATTCCATCAATTGAAAGCAAATTAACTATACTGAATATGATTAATGAATCAAAAGAGATACTATTCGGTGCTTTTTCAAGCATAATAAGAAAAAAATTATAAAATAAACGAATGGACAAAAAATGTTGTCATGTGTGAGGCTATGGAACTGATACCTCAGAACAAAGATTATGCATACGTTAGGGACACTTACTGGCCCAACATTGAGAAAACAACTTCGATAAGTACCAATTCAAGTTCACAGTATCGTCACAGTCTAGTATAGACAGTCACGAAGCTTGAGTTGTGAGGGTGCTAGGAACAATAGACTGAACCAGTACTATTTCGCACTGTATGTAATGAGGCGATATTAGCGATCCTAGTGGTTAGCAACTATCTATGGATGCATACTTACTATGTATTGAGCTTCGTGACTGTATATACTAGACTGTGGTATCATAATATAAACATATTATGTAGCTAGTGGGTCTACTGCCGACAAGAATGCCATTTACTTAATGAAAAATTCGCTAATTTTTTTTTAGTTTTACATTTGATCTATTCATAAATTAGTGTCGTTTTATACTTAATTTGTAGGCTAAAGTTGACAATGTCAGAAGAACTTGCAGTGGAGGAGGAAAGCCAGCAAAATTCACTAGAGTTGATGAAATGGTATTAGATTATTAGGAAAATATTCTGCATGTCTAGGACAGAAAGACCTGATGGCATTGGAAAATAATCAACATCCCAATTTGTATTTGAAGCTTTGCTGATAATGCATGACTTCTATTATATGTCTTGTTATGGCAGGTTCCACTATATTTAACAACTCTCCAAGCTTTTCAAAATTCAAATTATGGTTTATTTAACGATGCTCACAACTGCAGACATTATATCAGCGTCGCGGGTGTGCCGGAATTTTGTCCCGCAGGAGTTCTTTTAGATGCCAGTAGATCTACTGACATAAGCCTGTCGCATTTAAACACACTTAAATGCCATCAACCTAGGTCGGGATCGAACCCGCAACCTCGAGCACAGAAGGCCAGCGCTATACCAAGTATGCTACCGAGGTTGACTCCAAGCTTTTCAGCACTCCAGATATGGAGGGTAGCTGTGAATATATTGAATAAGCAGTCGCAGACAGCCGATAAGGGGTGGTCCTCCAGCTTGGGGGTTGGGCGAAGGGCTAACAACCCATCACCGTAAAAAAACAGCTTGTTACGAATCCCTACAATAAGCCTCGATGAAATTATTGGGGATCATCAGTGCGGTTTTAGGCATAATAGATCGACTATTGATCAGATATTTTGTATTCGACAGATAATGGAGAAAAAATGGGAGTATAAGGGTACAGTACATCAGTTATTCATAGATAGACTCGGTTAAGAGGGAAGTATTATATGATATTCTTAATGAATTTGGTATTCCCAAGAAACTAGTTCGATTAATTAAAATGTGTCTCAGTGAAACATACAGCAGAGTCCGTATAGGTCAGTTTCTATCTGATGCTTTTCCAATTCACTGCGGGCTAAAGCAGGGAGATGCACTATCACCTTCACTTTTTAACTTCGCTTTAGAATATGCCATTAGGAAAGTTCAAGATAACAGGCAGGGTTTGGAATTGAACAGGTTACATTAGCTTCTTGTCTATGCGGATGACGTGAATATGTTAGGAGAAAATCCACAAACGATTAGGGAAAACACGGAAATTTTACTTGAAGCAAGTAAAGCGATCGGTTTGGAAGTAAATCCCAAAAAGACAAAGTATATGATTATGTCTCGTGACGAGAATATTGTACGAAATGGAAATGTAAAAATTGGAGATTTATCCTTCGAAGGGGTGGAAAAATTCAAATATCTTGGAGCAACAGTAACAAATATAAATGACACTCGGGAGGAAATTAAGAGCAGAATAAATATGGGAAATGCGTGCTATTATTCGGTTGAGAAGCTTTTATCATCTAGTCTGCTGTCAAAAAATCTGAAAGTTAGAATTTATAAAACAGTTATATTACCGGTTGTTCTGTATGGTTGTGAAACTTGGACTCTCACTCTGAGAGAGGAACATAGGTTAAGGGTGTTTGAGAATAAGGTGCTTAGGAAAATATTTGGGGCTAAGCGGGATGAAGTTACAGGAGAATGGAGAAAGTTACACGATGCAGAACTGCACGCATTGTATTCTTCACCTGACATAATTAGGAACATAAAAGCCAAGCGTTTGAGATGGGCAGGACATGTAGCACGTATGGGCGAATCCAGAAATGCATATAGAGTGTTAGTTGGGAGACCGGAGGGAAAAAGACCTTTAGGGAGGCCGAGACGTAGATGGGAGGATAATATTAAAATGGATTTGAGGGAAGTGGGATATGATGATAGAGACTGGATTAATCTTGCACAGGATAGGGACTGATGGCGGGCGGCAATGAATCTTCGGGTTCCTTAAAAGCCATTTGTAAGTAAGTAAGTTCATTATATTTAAATAAATGCTCCTATTGTTCTTTCTCGATATAGTTATGACTCTTTTCACAACAACTTCATCACTTCAATCGGAATCACTAAACTACATGTATTAAAAAAATAAATACAATATTTTGTTTTGATTATATGAGAAAGGTTGTCACTGGTTACTGATAATATAGAAATCACCAGTCTTTAGAGTCTTGTAGGAATATACCTGTTGAATACTAGTATAATCAACTAGATTAGTATTTTGAGAAACAGAATCACTTATGAATTGGTGAAATCGACCAAAATTACTAGTCTGTGAACTGGTAACTACTACTTTACCCTTGTAGTTTCTAGAAACACAGACTTGTAAAATAAACTAATATTACTACTGTACAGACTAGTATTACTAGTCCATGAGTTTTGAGAAACAGGCCCATTATCAGTTACCAGAGACAACCATTGTCAGATAATTAAAACAAAATATTGTATTTATATTTTTTAAATATATTATGTGGTTTAGTGATTCCGATTGAAGTGATGAAGTAGTTGTTTAAATATAATGAACAGTTTAGATAAAGTGCTGAAAAGCTTGGAGAGTTGTTAAATATAGTGAAACGTGCCATAACAAGACTCAAATGGAAGTCATGCATTATCAGCAAAGCTTCAAATACAAATTGCTCTACAAATTGGGCTGTTGATTATTTTCCAATGCCATCTAGTCTTTCTGTCCTAGACCAACAACACATGCAGAATTTTTTCCTAATAATCTAATACCAATTCATCAACTGCAGTAATTTTTGCTGGCTTTCCTCCTCCACTGCCAGTTCTTCCGGTATTGTCAACTTTAACCTACAAATTAAATATAAAACGACACTAATTTATGAATTAGATCAAATGTAAAATTGAAAAAAATTAGCGAATTCTTCATCAAGTCATAAGTGGCATTCGTGTCGGCAGTAGGCCCACTAGCTACATAATATGTTCATATTATGATAGTAATTAGTAACTGTATGCATAATCTTTGAGCTGCGCTCCTGACCACTGAATCTCTATAAAAGGAAAGCGTTTCTGACCACTGAATCTCTACAAAAAGCGTGCTATTTGATTGAAGCAAAGTAGAAAATAACTTGAAAATAAAATCTTATCGATTAAGGAAACTCTGATTTAATAATATTAGATACAAAACATTTACTTCTAAATTAACAGCAGGGCAGGAAGGGAGAGTGTGTGACCCTGTGGTCTTTCAAAGGAGCCGCACTTGACTGTATCTATTTTGAACGTAAATGATGTTGGTTTTTCAACATAATGAAAACAATTTTAAGATCTTTTGAGATATTGATAGTAATACCACAGTCTAGTATATACAGTCACGAAGCTCAATATGTAGTAAAATATGCATCCATAGATAGTTGGTAACTACTAGGATCGCTAATATCGCCTCATTACAGACAATGCGAAATAGTACCTGCACAGTCTATTGATCCTAGCACCCTCAACAACTCAAGCTTCGTGACTGTACATGAGACAAAAAATCACAAATTACCATAAAGCACATCAAAATACACAAATAAAACCACAAACAATATTAAAATGTTAACACAGTCTCATTTATGTTACATATTCTGTCTTTTTCTCTCACCCTCATGTTCTTCCTGTGCATCTAGATTCTAGATTATTACTGTCCGCAAACAGAGTTTGGTAATTCATCCTACTTTACTCAGAAATAAACTGCATTACATTTTGCGAGTCCTTTTGCTTTCTTCTTTCAATGGCAATGCTGAATTGTACTTTAGTTGACTGGGGAATGATGCATCTGTATTGGGTTTCTGGAAGTTAATCGACTCGATATTGCGCATTTAATAGTCTTACTTACATGGATTTCATAGAGTTTTGTGACATTCTGAATACCGTATCGTATCACTTTACTCAGTTGGTTGAGCGATAGCATTGCCACCTACTGGGAAATTAAGCTTGGAATGCAAAAACTCTCTTATTCCATGGGGTAAGTGGAGTTCTGACTTCCACGAGTTTTAAAACAGCCCCTAGAATGCAGATGAATGTCGATATTAGTGTATTCTTGCCTTCTACGCATTCGGGAAAAACTAAAAAGCATCATCCAGCCCATAACTCAATTTTGTAAAAAATTGGAGTTCGTGGGTTTTTGATCTCCCTGTCTCAATTATTTTTGAATGTTCAGAGAGTGATGTGAGGAATGGTGATGTTCCTTAGTTTACGGTCATGGAAGATGAAACAAGAGTTAAAAATAACAGAATGTTGCTCTTGCTTTGTGATATGTGACAACAACAAAGAAACTAGATGCCAAGACTGTCATGACCCATGGAAGCAACACTAAAATTTCTAGAAGAGAATGGACTGGATACATCTCATCTTCTCAGTCAACATCTTCTCAGAAAACATTAAATAGAAATATACAGTTTTTGACCAATGAATTATGCTGCAAGAGTTGTCCCACCAAAGAGTAGTAGCGACTTTATATCGTCGCCTGAATGCAAGAACTAGGTAACTTGATTTTTCCTATTTTGTGACACTGCCTATTTACTTGTTTATTGCACTAAGGAATATGTCTCTTTTCTTTAACCTATTTGTTATATTGGAAAATAGATGTCGCTGGTATCGTTCGATCAGTTACCTAGATCCTGGATTACATTTTGTGCGATTTTTGCTATGCTATAAAAGAGATAACTAAAAAACGCAAATTTCGAATTACCTAGTTCTTGCATTCAGGCGACGATATGAAAGGAATATGATTATTTGTATTTAGGAACAGCAATGGTTTGGGCTTCTAGATATAATCATCAAAGTTATACTGGTACACTACAAGGAAATTTTAAGAGCGTTGGATGCGTAAAAAAGGATTACTTCAATGGTGAATACATTACCAACAGAAAAGAAACGAAAACACTAAGGGTGGCCCCTAAATTTCGTTATTGTCTCGTTTTGTGCAAAAGAATCTTAGGACTCTTACATCCAGCTGATGCTGTCTTGCAGAACCGAAAAACTGGTCTAAGCAATGCTATAAAATTGTTACAGTCTGTTAAGTCGTCAATGAATTCCATGAGGAAAGATTCAGAATTTGAATCAATATTGAACCAAAGTCAAGAACTTCAGGTTCTTCCCAAAGGATCTGAAGATGGTAGGTCAAAGAGGAGATAAAAAATGTGGAAAAAGATTGACCTCCTCATAACAGAGTGATTACTAACGCACAGAGAAATGTGCAGCTTCAATACACAAAATTTCGTTGTATGAAATATTTGACATCGTGATATTACGGGTGAATAAATAATTTTCTGGTAGCGAAGAACTGCTGAAAACAATATCGAGTGTGGAGAAATTTAACATAAAAATGTTCGACAGTCTGCAAAAACTGAATAAACTACTTTCATTTTGTCTTAAGTGTTAGCAATATTTAAGATTTTTACAAATGTCTTGCAAATTTGATGTCATGTGCCAAACATATATAATATTAACTTCAATATATCAGCATGCAAATCTAGTCTTTCAGGTAAAGCTCCCTGTAAAGCAGATTTGAATAATTTCAAGGGAATAATTGTTCCGGGGCCGGGTATCGATTCCGTGACCTCTGGTTGAACGTACCAGCGCTCTGCCAACTGAGCTACCCGGGAACTCCACCCGACACCGTCTCAACTTTTCTATTTATATCCTCACAACTCGCGTGGGCTGAAGAAACGCCAGAGACCCACATCGAGTGCACACAATCTCTGTGTGACTTGGAATTGTTGTTTTCTGTTAACGTACACAGTGACGTATATATTTTGCAAATATAGTCTTTCAGGTACAGCTCCCTGTAAAGCAGATTTGAATAATTTCAAGGGGAAATTTGTTCCAGGGCCAGGTATCGATCCCGGGACCTCTGGTTGAACATACCAAATCTGCCAACTGAGCTACCCGGGAACTCCACCTGACACCGTCTCAACTTTTCCCTTTATATCCACACAACTCACGTGAGCTGACGAAACGCCAGAGACCCACATCGAGTGCACACGATTTCTGTGTGACTTGGAATTGTGGTTTTCTGTTAACATGCACAGTGACGTATATATTATGCAATTCTAGTCTTTCAGGTAAAGCTCCCTGTAAAGCAGATTTGAATAATTCCAAGGGAAAAATTGTTCCAGGGCCGGGTATCGATCCCGGAACTTTTGGTGGAACGTACCAGCGCTCTGCCAACTGAGCTACCCGGGAACTCCATCCGACACCATCTCAAATTTTCCCTTTATATCCACATAACTCGCGTGGGCTGACGAAACGCCAGAGACCCACATCGAGTGCACACAATCTCTATGTGACTTGGAATTGTGGTTTTCTGTTAACGTACACATTGACGTATATATTATGCAAATCTAGTCTTTCAGGTAAAGCTCCCTGTAAAGCAGATTTGAATAATTTCAAGGGAAAAATTGTTCCGGGCCCGGGTATTGATTCAGGGACCTTTGGTTGAACGTACCAGCGCTCTCCCAACTTAGCTACCCGGGAACTCCACCCGACACCGTCTCAACTTTTCCCTTTATATCCACACAACTCGCGTGGGCTGACGAAACGCCAGAGACCCACATCGAGTGCACATAATCTTTGTGTGACTTGGAATTGTTGTTTTCTGTTAACGTACACAGTGACGTATATATTATGCAAATCTAGTTTTTCAGGTCCCTGTAAAGCAGATTGGAATAATTTCAAGGGAAAAATTGTTCCGGGGCCGGATATCAATCCCAGGACCTCTGGTTGAACGTACCAGCGCTCTGCCAACTGAGCTACCCGGGAACTCCACCCACACCGTCTCAACTTTTCCCTTTATATCCACACAAGTCGCGTGGGCTGACGAAACGCCAGAGACCCACATCGAGTGCACACGATCTCTGTGTGACTTGGAATTGTTGTTTTCTGTTAACCTCTGGTTGAAAGTACACAGTGACGTATATATTATGCAAATCTAGTCTTTCACGTAAAGCTCCCTGTGAAGCAGATTTGAATAATTTCAAGGGAAAAATTGTTCCAGGGCCGGGTATCGATCCCGGGACCTCTGGTTGAACGTACCAGCGCTCTGCCAACTGAGCTACCCGGACTCCACCCGACACCGTCTCAACTTTTCCCTTTATATCCACACAACTCGTGTGGGCTGACGAAATGCCAGAGACCCACATCGAGTGCACACAATCTCTGTGTGACTTGGAATTGTGGTTTTCTGTTAACGTACACAGTGACGTATATATTATGCAAATCTATTATTTCAGGTAAAGCTCCCTGTAAAGCAGATTTGAATAATTTCAAGGGAAAAATTGTTCCGGGGCCGGGTATCGATCCCGGGACCTCTGGTTGAACGTACCAGTGCTCTGCCAACTGAGCTACCCGGGAACTCCACCTTACACCGTCACAACTTTTCCCTTTATATCCACACAACTCGCGTGGGCTGACGAAACGCCAGAGACCCACATCGAGTGCACATAATCTTTGTGTGACTTGGAATTGTGATTTTCTGTTAACGTACACAGTGACGTATATATTATGGAAATCTAGCTTTTCAGGTCCCTCTAAAGGAGATTTGAATAATTTCAAGGGAAAAATTGTTCCGGGGCCGGGTATCAATCCCAGGACCTCTGGTTGAACGTACCAGCGCTCTGCCAACTGAGCTACCCGGGAACTCCACCCACACCGTCTCAACTTTTCCCTTTATATCCACACAAGTCGCGTGGGCTGACGAAACGCCAGAGACCCACATCGAGTGCACACGATCTCTGTGTGACTTGGAATTGTGGTTTTCTGTTAACCTCTGGTTGAAAGTACACAGTGACGTATATATTATGCAAATCTAGTCTTTCACGTAAAGCTCCCTGTAAAGCAGATTTGAATAATTTCAAGGGAAAAATTGTTCCAGGGCCGGGTATCGATCCCGGGACCTCTGGTTGAACGTACCAGCGCTCTGCCAACTGAGCTACCCGGACTCCATCCGACACCGTCTCAACTTTTCCCTTTATATCCACACAACTCGTGTGGGCTGACGAAATGCCAGAGACCCACATCGAGTGCACACAATCTCTGTGTGACTTGGAATTGTGGTTTTCTGTTAACGTACACAGTGACGTATATATTATGCAAATCTAGTTTTTCAGGTAAAGCTCCCTGTGAAGCAGATTTGAATAATTTCAAGGGAAAAATTGTTCCGGGGCCGGGTATCGATCCCGGGACCTCTGGTTGAACGTACCAGCGCTCTGGCAACTGAGCTACCCGGGAACTCCACCTTACACCGTCTCAACTTTTCCCTTTATATCCACACAACTCGCGTGGGCTGACGAAACGCCAGAGACCCACAACGAGTGCACACAATCTCTGTGTGACTTGAAATTGTGATTTTCTGTTAACGTACACAGTGACGTATATATTATGCAAATCCGTCCACACCAACGTTGTGGTAGATGCTCATTAAGGTGCTCACGCACTTCCAGATGGAAATGTGGTGGAGCCTCATCTTGTTGAAATAAAAACCCTGGTTTATCTTCATGTAACTGAGGCATCAACCACATCAACGGGCTTCTAACAACGATCGGTGTGTTCTCCGTTGGCCTTCTCGGTCTCCAAATCTGACTCCCTGTGATTTTTTTCTAGGGGAGTTTGTCAAAGATCAAGTGTATGTACCTCCTTTGCCAGTTAATCTTGAAGAACTTAATAACCGGATCCGTGCGGCAGTGGCTAGAGATGATCGTGATATGCTCCAGCGGGTGTGGCAGGAGTTAGACTACCGAGTGGATGTTTGTCGCGTGACGCGAGGAGGTCACATCTAGCACTTGTAGCAGTTGTTGGACCAAAAACTTGATGAGTTTCTCTTTTTATTGGTATAACTTTCAATAATGTATGTATCATACTTTTCATAATACAAGGCTATGGAATCGGGTAAAGCCTTTGTAGTAGCCCTATATTACTAATTATAATCGTAGAAGAAACCATATACACATTCCTCAGTGAACTGTAGCTAAAATACAATATACTGATTTAGTGAAACTCAAGAACAGTTTTTATTTCTCGTCAGAAAGATACAAAACAATTCACAACAAAACCGTTGCCAAGGAGAGCAGAATTTCCATAGCCCACTCCGTTTGTATCATGAACATAGACGTAGGCCAGTTGTGACTGCAGAACTCAGAGCCCTACATGTACTCCCCTCTCAGTGACGCTGAGTCACGAAACTTTTCTTGCACCAGGATAAGTTCTGAATGGTGGGGGATTTGAAAAACTTGGTCGCTGATGATCGGAGGTCTTGTTCCCATCATCTTCAGAGAAGACTTCATAGAAAGCTGGCTTAAGTCTTTCTGTGGAAATGGTTTTAGGGCTCCCGTGAATATCGACTTCGAACACGTAGTCAGATATCCTACGAAGAATTCTATACGGTCCTTGATAAGGTGGTACAAGGGATCCTTTAGTTGCCACACGAACAAAGACATGCGTACACGTATATAGTGTCTTATGCTGAAAAGCGCTTCTGTTGCAGTGGTGAGCAGTGGGGGTCGATCTGACAGTGCGCATTAACTGTCTGTGTTTTTCAGCGAAGGCTCGCTGCGACAGTTCGGTTTTGTCGTCGACGAAAAACTCTCCCGGAAGTCTTAGCTTCGCTCCGTAAACCATTTCTGCGGGCGAAGCGTCACAATCTTCTTTGATGCTGGAGCGCAATCCAAGTAGGACAGCCGGTAAGATATCGATCCAACATTTAGATCCCGTGTGACACATGATAGCGGCTTTCAATGATCTATGCCAACGCTCTATCATGCCGTTTGAGGCGGGATGAAAGGCTGTCGTGCGTATTTTTGTAGAACCAATGAGATTACAAAACGCTCGAAAAATAGCAGATTCAAATTGCGAGCCTCTGTCTGTTGTAATAGTGGCAGGTGCGCCGAATCTTGCAATCCAAGTCCTGAAGAATGCATCTTCTACAATAGTCTCTGCAGAAACTTCAGATATCGGGACCGCTTCAGGCCACCTTGTGAATCTATCAATCATTGTCAGGCAATACTGAAAACCTTTGACAACTGGAAGCGGACCAATGATATCTATATGTACGTGAGCGAACCGCGCGCTTGGCATAGGAATGTGTACGGGCACATTTTTGTGGTGACGACTTATTTTACTTCTCTGGCACTGAAGACACATACGAGCCCACAGCATAATTTCTTTATTCATTCTAGGCCAAACAAACTTGCGCTGTATAAGTTTCTTAGTTGCTTTACCGCTAGGGTGAGACAGGTTGTGAATGTTATCGAAAACTTTCTTGCGAAGACAAGATGGGATGTAAGGTCGAATGACCTGCATCGAAACATCACAATAAATTTCTTCCTTTGATTCAGTCAGCGAAATTTTTGTTAATTTTAAGCTGGTCGAATTAGTTTGAAGAAGATGTTGAAGTTCTTCATCAGCAGCCTGTGCAGCCATGAGTTCATCTGCGGATATTAGCGTCGGCATGTCTATGGCACCTATACGTGACAAACAGTCTGCTACAGTGTTGTCTGCACCCTTAACGTGGACGATTTGCGTCGTAAATTTTCTAATGAAATCCAAGTGACGGAGCTGCCTAGGCGAAGCTTTGTCTGCACTTTGATTAAAAGCGTGAATCAATGGTTTGTGATCAGTTACGATACTCAGTCTTCGTCCTTCAACCATACAACGAAAATACTTAAGACTTTTGTAAATTGCTAACAGTTCACCATCATATGTGCTGTATTTAATTTCCGCATTGGTATGCTTCTTAGAGAAAACTAGCGGCAACTTCTCAAGTCATAAAAGTTGTTCTTCGTCACCAGAGGGTATCGTCAAAAATTTGTTGCCTTCTCCACCTAAAAAGGAGTCTTGCCGAAAACGGAAACTGCAGACCTCTGTCCACCTTACTTCCCCACAAAACATTGACACCATTCGTGTTAAGAGTTGTGGCAATGAAACCACAAATAAAACCAAAATCCAAGGCGAGAAGTGCAACAGTGCTAAAAGGATGTGTGTTGGTGTCATCAAGTCTGTTTGCTGAACTTTTAGTCCGGAATCCATAAGGAAAGAGGACTGGATTTGTTGTCAAGAGTGCCAAATGTGGTATCATGAAATCTGTGTAGGTGGATAAGGTAAAAAACTGTTTATTTTTGGCAAATGCCAGTTATTCTATATGTGCTATGTAGGGATCCGAATTGTACTCACTGAGGTACATTATGGATCATTTTTTGTTAAATGTAATTTATTTTTTAGTGCTTAACTTAAGTGAAGTAATTTAGTTTAAACACATGTATCATATCAGAAAATGTCCAAAGATTATATAAACATAAAATCATAATGCACAGTAATGCATGTTGGTTGGAACAATAAAATCTGTCTTTAGTGATCCATAATGTACCACCTTACCCTATAGGCCTAAATCAAAATATCGGATAATAGGAAATACCGACATAATTTGTTTAAATAATAATCTGTAAAATCGGGTTTTTTTGTCAATCCCGACTCGCTTTAATTGGGACTCAACCAGGAAATTGGGAGAATCCCGCCTAAATTGGGATACCCTGAAAGCCTGGCTGTCAGACTTGTATCATTTTCGTAGGAACTCTGAATGTGAATATTCATAACCACGGTTAATAAAAGAATTAATGTCAACTTTTAAATTCAATCTATAGGTTAAACTGCTGCATGAAGTCAAAAAGCATTATTATTATTATTATTATTATTATTATTATTATTATTATTATTATTATTATTAGTAGTAGTAGTAGTAGTAGTAGTAGTAGTAGTAGCAGTAGTAGTAGTAGTAACAGCAGCAGTAGTAGCATAAGAAAATGTTTAATTAATTCGTAACTAAGATAAGAATTACTTTCAATCAGTTATATTTAAAAAAATGTTATAACATGCAGTTTCTGTAGCTTTAAATTCGGTGAATAAATTCATGTATGCACTGAAAAAAGAACTGTTTGAAGAAAATGAATGATATGAATTAGATGAAGGACAATAGCAATGTATATGGTAATAGCATAGTTTGAAAGGTAAAAACTATCTTCGAAATGAGTTGAACACACTCAATGATTCATTGTAGGGTAGAAAATCTCTCTGCGGATTGCACCTATCCACTTTCGGTTAAGAGAATCTTTACTCAGAGGAAACTTGAAGCATAAAGAGTCACATGGCAAGTACAATAGTTTGTCTTCTGTAACATAATATGGAGAAAAAATCGTCTTAGAAATGAAGGATTAACTAATCAGTGAAATATAACATTCCTTCCTACTTTATCGTTACATCCGTGTGCATTACTGCAATTAAAAGCAGCGCACGAAATAACTGTGCTTATTCAGCTCTAACAAACAAATGGCCGTCCGCCGGCTGTTCAATTTGGGAGCATAACATTAGCGCCAGTGAGCGGTCTAGCGGTTATTTAGTAAGTCTATGGTCTGAACCGGACTTAATACAGGCCGTAAGGCAGACCACGTGATTCGCGTAACAGCTGATCGCGAAGGGCGGTCTTTCAACCATATGAATTAGTTGCAATGCATGAAGAATAACATATATTTCTCTGAAATGCAGTGTAATTGCGTCAGTAAAATTTTAAACAGTGATTGTGAGACACTTGAGACACAATTCACTTGCAACTTAAGGTATAATATTATTTTTGGTGTGAAAATTACGTTGTTGCAGGCGAAGTTCGTGTGTGTAATACCTGCCTTTATTTCGATTAAATATTGCGCCATTATGTGGTTACGTGAATTTTTGGTGTTATAAACAGTAAATATGTGTAATAATATACACGTGAAAGTGAAACATTGACTGGCATATAAAGTAAATTGCGATTAGGCCTAAGTGCAGCGTTACTGATGTTACTTTTGTCTATTCCATTATTGTTAGTTTATCGTATTTGTTTTATTAAATTTAAATTATTGCACCCTTTTTATGTGTGAATAATCTGCATTATAAATAATACGACTTTTGATAATATACACAATTTGAACTAAAAGCGAGATACATATATTATGGAATATCACATGCAGAATATCATGCTGAGGTTGGTCTAAGGACTCCTCTAATTAATTTAAATTAATTAATTTAACATTTTTGTGAATTATGTGAACAAAAATATGATGATTTTCTCTGTTAAATTATGAAGAGTCGTCAGTATCACTAAGAAGGATGTCTTGAGGGCTCGAGGTTGTGAAATTTTTCTTTCATACCATGGCATGATTGTGACTATAATAGTATTTAATTCATTACATATAGTATATTATGAAAAATTATATCTTATGGTTTTTATTACTGTTACAGTAACTAGTATTGTAATTAATTGAAATAAAGCACGCACGCTTCATTACGAAATTCTTGCACATTCATTTATGCACGTTTCAACAATTTTCAGTTGCATCGCACGCATATTTTGATGTGTTGAAATTATAAGTTATGTTTACTCTATCATTAGGCCTGCTTGCCTTATTTCTATATTCGCAATTATGCATTATAATTAAGCATAACGCTATGTGTAACTTATAAATTCGATTTGTCTACACTTCAATTGTATTTATTCGTTTCATACGATACTCCAGTCTGATTAGTTTAATATGTTACCAGCGCTGAGGTAGTTCCCTTCGTATTCACACATCTTGCATATACTAATTAGTTCGGTTAGTTCAGGCTTTTATTATGCCTTGCTTAGAAGATCAAATGCATCTCCACAAAAAATAAATTCAACTGTTTTCAGTTCAGAAATTACCGGAACTGTACCTCAGCGCTAGTAAGTAATATAACCGTATGTATATTTCATAGGAGGGACTGTGGTGAATTTTCTACCTATAAATATAGGAGATAACCCTGTTCTGAAGTTTATCCTAAATATATTCTTCTTTATTAAATCTCAAAATAGCTTTTGTTCTGAACTTAAAATGTTGACGCAAATAGGTTATTTTAACATGGTGAATTATCTTCACATAAAAATAACACAGTTTTATAATATGTATTATTCCTGCCACATTATGCAACAAAGAAATGGAATTTATGCACACATTACACATTACATTGAATAAAAATTTAATTGTATTATTTATTTGTTCCCTACTATACTGGGTTGTATTGAATTCTATTTATCTAACCTAGCAGATGAAGTAACACTCAACCGAACGTAGATTAATTTCATAGGAGGGACTGTGGTAAATTTTCTACAAGCAAGGAAGATAGATGTGCTAAATTAAAATCACAACATAAATAATTCTTCTTTATTAAATCTAAAAATAGCTTCCATTCCAAACTTAAAACGTTGATGCAAACAAGTTATGTTAACATGTAAAACTCCGTTCACATTAAAATAACACAGTTTTGCAATTATTTCTGCAACATATTATGCAATAAGAAGTGAACGTGTCTTATACTACTGCCAACTTGATGCTCGCTTCGCTTCTCTTTACCGGCCTTGACAATTCATTTTGATCCCTGTGTTAAAGCTGTAATCGAGAAAATATGATATTCCCGCCAGATGACACTGACTCCCAAGGTTCTGTAGGGCTCTGAGTTCTGCAGTCACAACTGGCCTACGTCTATGTTCATGATACAAACGGAGTGGGCTATGGAAATTCTGCTCTCCTTGGCAACGGTTTTGTTATGAATTGTTTTGTATCTTTCTGACGAGAAATAAAAACTGTTCTTGAGTTTCACTTAATCAGTATATTGTATTTTAGCTACAATATTGGTGACCCCGACGTGATATGAACACGCACGAAGATAGAGAGCAAAGTTCTTTACCAACTAGTAGTGGTGACAGAGTCGTTGTGTGTGCACAACATATTGAGAAGCCTCCTCCATTCTACAAGGACGATCCAGATCTATAGTTTGCAGTGGTGGAAAATGCTCTCAGTTTCGCAGGGATTGCTCGAAATCAAGCAGCGAAAGCTTACAGACCCTTCAACGGCCAGAGCTACAATTGGCAAGTTAACCACAGTTACTTTGTCAACCTTTTCTACGATAGCTAGCGGAAAATACGAGCTGTTATTGCGAGAATTTATTGACATAACTAAGGTTCCGCCATTTATTGGTCCAGCAAAACATGGTGTGGAACATCACATCAAAACGAAGGGCTCACCTATCAAAGAACGTGCTCGACGTCTTACATCTGAGAGGCTTAAGGTCGCTAAAGCGGAGTTTGATTATATGCTATCTCAAGGTATCTGTACTCCCTCGAGCAGTTCCTGGGCTAGTCCTCTTCATCTCGTTTCTAAAAAGAACGGAGGATGGAGACCCTGTGGGGATTACCGTCGTTTAAATGCTACAACTATCCCTGATAAGTATCCAGTTCCTCATATACATGACGTAACTCAACGGCTAAACGGTTGTACCATTTTCAGTACTCTTGACCTTACCAGAGCCTATCACCAAGTACCCATAGCTCCAGACGATCGCGCCAAGACAGCAGTAATAACGCCCTTCGGTCTTTTCGAATTCAACGTCATGACCTTTGGATTACGCAATGCTGCGCAGACTATGCAACGTCTAATGGATAGCGTACTTCGTGGACTTGACTTCTGCACGTGTTACATCGACGACTTATTGATAGCATCAAAAGACGAGGAACAGCATGAACAGCATCTTCGTCTTGTTTTCCAGAGGTTGCGTGAACATGGACTTTGTATTAACTTATCCAAGTGTTCTTTCGGCGTCAGTGAAGTTAACTACTTAGGCTACACAATCAATAAACATGGTGTTAGGCCGCTTGAAGATCGTATTAAGGCAATTGCAGAATACCCCAAACCTAAGACCATTGCCGACTTGCGCAAGTTTCTCGGTATTATTAATTTTTACAGGCGTTTCCTCCGCAATGCGCCGCAGATACAAGCCCCACTACATATTCATCTTCACGGTGCAAAAAAGAATGACAAGCGTCTTATTACGTGGGATAGAGAGGCTGACGAAGCATTTGAACTATGCAAACAACAATTAGCAAAAGCAACTCTCTTAGTTCACCCACGGGACAATGCTACTCTAGCTCTTCGCACGGATGCTTTTGATCTTTCTTCTGGTGCTGTGCTCGAGCAGTACAATTTTGGTCATTGGGAACCTTTGGGTTTTTTCTCTAAGAACACTGCAAACGTTAAATACTATCCAAGAAACAGATCACCATAAGTAGCGTAATTAGATGATAAAAGTTCAATATTAGGTATCTAAGAATTCGAACACTGCAAACATTAAATACTATCCAAGAAACAGAACACTATAAGTAGCGTAATTAGATGATAAATGTTCAATATTAGGTATCTAAGAATTCGAACACTGCAAACATTAAATACTATCCAAGAAACAGAACACCATAAGTAGAGTAATTAGATGATAAAAGTTCAATATTAGGTATCTAAGAATTCGAACACTGCAAACGTTAAATACTGCCCAAGACACAGAACACCATAAGTAGCGTAATTAGATGATAAAAGTTCAATATTACTTAAGAATTTGAACGCTGCAAACGTTAAATACTGTCTAAGAAACAGGATACCATAAGCACCGTAATTAGATGATAAAAGTTCAATATTAGGTTCTAAGAATTCGAACACTGCAAAAGTTAAATACTGTCCAAGACACAGAACACTATAAGTAGCGTAATTAGATGATAAAAGTTCAATACTAGGTATCTAAGAATTCGAACACTGCAAAAGTTAAATACTGTCCAAGACACAGAACACTATAAGTAGCGTAATTAGATGATAAAAGTTCAATATTAGGTATCTAAGAATTCGAACACTGCAAACGTTAAATACTGCCCAAGAAACAGACCACCATAAGTAGCGTAATTAGATGATAAAAGTTCAATATTAGGTATCTAAGAATTCGAACACTGCAAACGTTAAATACTATCCAAGAAACAGAACACCATAAGTAGCGTAATTAGATGATAAAAGTTCAATACTAGGTATCTAAGAATTCGAACACTGCAAAAGTTAAATACTGTCCAAGACACAGAACACTATAAGTAGCGTAATTAGATGATAAAAGTTCAATATTAGGTATCTAAGAATTCGAACACTGCAAACGTTAAATACTGCCCAAGAAACAGAACACCATAAGTAGCGTAATTAGATGATAAAAGTTCAATATTAGGTATCTAAGAATTCGAACACTGCAAACGTTAAATACTATCCAAGAAACAGAACACCATAAGTAGCGTAATTAGATGATAAAAGTTCAATATTAGGTATCTAAGAATTCGAACACTGCAAACATTAAGTACTATCCAAGAAACAGAACACTATAAGTAGCGTAATTAGATGATAAAAGTTCAATATTAGGTATCTAAGAATTCGAACACTGCAAACATTAAGTACTATCCAAGAAACAGAACACTATAAGTAGCGTAATTAGATGATAAAAGTTCAATATTAGGTATCTAAGAATTCGAACACTGCAAACATTAAATACTATCCAAGAAACAGAACACCATATGTAGAGTAATTAGATAATAAAAGTTCAATATTAGGTATCTAAGAATTCGAACACTGCAAACGTTAAATACTGCCCAAGAAACAGAACACCATAAGTAGCGTAATTAGATGATAAAAGTTCAATATTACTTAAGAATTCGAACGCTGCAAACGTTAAATACTGTCTAAGAAACAGGATACGATAAGCAGCGTAATTAGATGATAAAAGTTCAATATTAGGTATCTAAGAATTCGAACACTGCAAAAGTTAAATACTGCCCAAGACACAGAACACTATAAGTAGCGTAATTAGATGATAAAATTTCAATATTAGGTATCTAAGAATTCGAACACTGCAAACGTTAAATACTGCCCAAGAAACAGAACACCACAAGTAGCGTAATTATATGATAAAAGTTCAATATTAGGTATCTAAGAATTCGAACACTGCAAACGTTAAATACTGCCCAAGAAACAGAACACCACAAGTAGCATAATTAGATGATAAAATTCAATATTACTTAAGAATTCGAACGCTGCAAACGTTAAATACTGTCTAAGAAACAGGATACCATAAGTAGAGCAATTAGATGATAAAAGTTCAATATTACTTAAGAATTCGAACGCTGCAAACTTTAAATACTGCCCAAGAAACCGAACACCATAAGTAGCGTAATTAGATGATAACAGTTCAATATTACCTAAGAATTCCAACGCTGCAAACGTCAAATGCTGTCTAAGAAACAGGATACCATAAGTAGCGTAATTAGATGATAAAAGTTCAATATAACCTAAGAATTCGAACGCTGCAAACCTTAAATACTGTCTAAGAAACAGGATACCATAAGTAGCGTAATTAGATGATAAAATTTCAATATTACTTAAGAATTGGAACGCTGCAAACGTTAAATACTGTCTAAGAAACCGGATACCATAAGTAGCGTAATTAGGTGATAAAAGTTCAATATTACCTAAGAATTCGAACGCTGCAAACGTTAAATACTGTCCATGAAACAGAACACCAAAAATAGCGTAATTAGATAATAAAAGTTCAATATTAGGTATCTAAGAATTCGAACACAGCAAAAGTTAAATACTGTTCACGGAACAGAACACCATAAGTAGCATAATTAGATGATAAAAGTTCAATATTATCTAAGAATTCGAACACAGCAAAAGTTAAATACTGTCCACGAAACAGAACACCATAAGTAGCATAATTAGATGATAAAAGTTGAATATCATCTAAGAATTCGAACACAGCAAAAGTTAAATACTATCCACGAAACAGAAGATCATAAGTATTCTTTTATATCATTTAATTCATCATTATTCTAGAAATGGAATACAAATTTAATAATGTGTTCTGTATTTTTTTTTCTCAGATGGACACCCATTTATCATGTTAATACAATTGCAGTTGAAGCTTTCCGAAAATTTCCGAACAGTCCAGTGCCACCTATATTTTGACGCTTGAAAGGCACCGCACCGGTTTAGAAGGGTGTGGAGTGGACGAAGCAGAAATATATTCGTCTATGAAAGATGAAACTTTAAGTTACCAAAGACGTGACAACACCGCAGATAATTATTATCAGAGATTGTTGCGTAGCGCGCCTGAAACGACATGAATCACATAAACTAAACGTGTCTTTTATCAAATGAATTCATGATGGTTCTGTTTGTAGTTGCTGGCATTGCAGACGATGAAGTGTTTCAACATGTGGCTTTGATTGCTGATCATTTATCAAAAGAATTTCCGAACTTCAAAGTCCGCCAGATATCTAAAAGAAGAGAGGACTGGGAGGTACGTAATACATCATGTTTTCATTGCACAATAAATTAATATTTTCAACCAACTTACGTTCAAAATGCGGAATTGTAATTTTAAATATTTTTTTTATTTAATTGCAAAGCAAGAATAAGAAAACTTTCATCTGCTGGATACTGAAATAAGTTCGACATTATGATCATACTGACGATCTTATAAGAAAATATTTTTCCTTTTTTAATGTAACTATGACAAATAATGAAGCAGTGTTAAAGAAATGTAAAATCTATGTAAAATTAACTTACAAGAAAGAAAGCATTCAAGATAATCATTGTTCTAAAGTCAACACAACGACCAAGTGTGACTAGTTAATTTTTTTTAACAATCCTGTATTAACTATGAACAGCTAGGTTATTTAGCGAGATAGTATTTCACGATATGAGGCCAAGAATTTGTCGTAGATTACCTCACATTTACCTTATAGATGGAAACATTCTCGGAAATAACTCATAGCAGATAATCAGCCCAAGTGGGGAATCGAAATCACACCCGAGTTCAACTCCGAATCAGTAGGTAAACACAAAGCATAGTCAGAGTTTAAGTACAAAGTCAAATAAAGACATATTTTGCGTGCTTTACAGACCAATCCACGACGAAGAAGGTAAAATTTCAGACGTGTAAAAATATGATTTCATGCAGCTAAAAATACGATTTATATATCTAAAATGTGTTTCTACTTACTTAACTAGGATAATTATTAGGCCTTTAGTGAGTATTAAGCAATATGGTATAGAGTGACAAAAAAGTGAACAGTTATTATTAAGAACATTTATCTTTATTAAGTCAAAATATGAATAATAAAGTTATAAATTCATAATATCCTCATTGCTCTATGGCTGTCGATACATTAGTGACAGTATTAAAATAAGTAAATTATTTAACAATTAAATTAATTAATTTGCAATTAACACATTCATAACTGACATTGCAATAGCTACATAATATTTATTTTCTCTCAGTTTTCTCTTGTGGAACCTCGTCTAGTCTATACACACAGACATACGCACACACATAAATATGAGGGTCGTCCCAAAAGTCAGTTTGCAATGTATATTTCTCAATATTATATAGGCTAATAATAGTTTGTATATAAGACACTACCGGTACGGTATACATTGCGTTTTTCACTTAACACTTTATATTTCCACATAGTCCCCATTGAGACATTTGTCTAACCGTGAGACAAGTTTTTTTATGCCTGTCGTAAAATGTGGCGTCCTGACCGTTGAGCCAGCGTTTCACCGCTGAAGCACCGTATATACGTAGGTTCATTAATAAATTTATTGTTGCTCCCTTCTCCAAGAAATAGACCAGCAACACATCTTTCTGATCCATCGGCCTGATTGGCGCAGTTGGTGTATCGCTAGCCTTGTATGCCCCAGGTTGCGGGTTCGATCCCGGGCCAGGTCGATAGCATTTAAGTGTGCTTAAATGCGACAGGCTCATGTCAGGAGATTTACTGGCATTTAAAAGAACTCCTGTGGAACAAAATTCCGGCACACCAGCGACGCTGATATAACCTCGGTAGTTGCGAGCGTCGTCAAATAAAACATAACATTTAACATTTCTTTCTGACCCCAGAAAGCGGTAGCCACAATTTTGCCAGCCGACTTCACGACCTTGAATTTCATGGTTTGTGGGGAACCTGAATACTCCACTCTATGCTTGTCCTTTTCGTTTCTGGGTTGTGATGGTGAACACATGTTTCGTTACTGATGGCAATGCGCTCTACAGTCTTGGACGCCAATGGCATATTGTTACAGAATGACAGAGCACACGCCATTCTCCGAGCTTTGTCGTGTTCAGACAGATTTCGCGGAACCCATCGTGCATACATTGTGAAATTCCAACTCCTATAGTCTATACTAGGCTTATCACTGAGGGACAGAGTTCCAAACGAAGTGCTACAAAAGATGGCAGCAATTGACGATCCAGCACTGCAAGCCACCAACATCATATGGAAGTGGGGAGGCCATGTTGCACGACTTATAGACGGATGATGGACGCAGAAAGTCACACTATGGGATCCCTTCATTGGCAAGAGATCACCCGGAAGACCAAGACGAAGATGGGCCGACCTCTTCAGCGAACGAGTAGGAAGGCATTGGTCAAGCAGAGCAAGACATAGGGAAGACTGGAAAAACCTAAGAAGACAAGCGAACAGCGACTAAAACAAGTGCGACAATGCGACAGAAACAAGCGAACAATACCAAACTGTGCAGAATGTGAACCAAGTGAACAATTCCACTCTTACGCGGAGTAGCTCACCACGTGAGACAAATAGAGCTCTCCCTCTATAGGAGAAGGCCTTTACCCTTAACGGGACATTTTTTAGGCTAATCATTTCATCATTTCATAGCCTATAATGCGGCTAGCTATTCCATTTGACAGACTCAAACCATGCGTAAATTCTACTAAAATTGCCATCAGTCTAGCAAGTTTACAGATGATAAACGTTTTGTGAACTTACTTTTAGGACGATCATATATATATATATATATATATATATATATATATATATATATCTGTGTGTGTGCGTGTTCGTGCGCGTGTGTGGCATGGAGCAAGAACCGCAAATGTCAGTTTTTGGCGAAAATGAGCTACGACTGCTAACCTATTTACTTATATGCAAGAAAAACCAATGTCCTATTCACTCCTAATAATAAGATACAAGTGATTGTTCACCTATGTCACTGTACAGAAGGACCGCAGAGGTTATTTAATAACTACCAAAAAGACATTGGCGGTCTTAAAATATTTTTTTACATATCTAGAAGAACCAATTCATACATTGACTCTGGATAGTTATTTTAGACCTATAATAACCAATGTAAACATTATTTATTTTGTTCTCAAAATTAGCCTACGTGATTGATTCAGTATTTAATCGATGTTTTTTTTTACCTTAATGTTGGTGACAGTGACATTGGTCAATTTCTGTACACGAATAGCAATGGTTGTTAATATTCAATAATGTCATACTCGTATTGAATTTTTGCGTCGTTGTTTAATGTAAATTTACATCAAATAATGAACATTAAGCCTTGTAGTGGTGCACGTCAAAGACAGTGTCATATCTCGAAATAAGATGGTCACTACGGCCACTTTTTGTCCGAATAATATCTACCTACTTAAGTGAACAAAACATTTGGCAAATAGATGGAAGCAGTTAGAACGTGTCCTTAAAGCCAAAGTAATTAAAATTTAACAAATATTACAGACTTCATAAAAACATTTTTTTTCTAAGGACTAATATCGTCAGTGTTCTGCCCAAGGGCAGGTCTTTCACTGCAAATCCAGCTTTCTCCAATCTTTCCTATTTTCTGCCTTCGTCTTTGTCTCCTTATATGATCCATATACAGTATCTTTATGTCATCTATCATCTGATATCTTCTTCTGCCCCAAACTCTTCTCCCGTTCACCATTCTTTCCAGTGCGTCCTTCAGTAGACAGTTTCTTCTCAGTCACTGACCCAATCAATTCCTTTTTCTCTTCCTGATCAGTTTCAACATCATTATCTCTTCACCCACTCTTTCCAACACAGCTTCATTTCTTATTCTGTCTGTCCACTTCACATGTCCCAGTCTTCTCCATAACCACATTTCAAATGCTTCCATTCGCTTCTGTTTACTTCGTCGTAATGCCCATGTTTCTGCCCCATACAATATCACACTCTATTTACAGAGCGCTTCACTAGTCTCTTCCTTAGTTCGAGGTAGAGTGCCATGCTTTCAAGACCTTTGGCATTAGAATGATGTAGTGTAGTATCGCTGCGATCGCCTTTTACAACCGAAAGAAACCCAGTACTCAATTTGACAGAAAGCTGAGTGGACACAGGGACCATTCTGGAAGTTCTGGCAATGAGGAAAATTCTCCAACTCCTGGAATTTAACCCCGGATCTTTCAGTCCGTTTTGCCGTACAAGTGAGAAATCCAGCCGTCTGTTCAGAGATGATAAGATGATAATAAGTAACTGAGATTCTTCATTTAACGCCCATTCTAAACTATAGTCGCAATGAAGAGATTATAAGGTGATAACAATGATATTTTTAAATACAGACGCTATACATAAACGATAGGTAGACTGTCATAATGATAGCGGTCCTTTGATGAATATAATTCATTGGTAGATTGAAAATAGAAGAAGTATTGAATGACAATCTTCCCCACAGTCAATTTGTCTGCATTAATCTTATTTAAAAACAAAGACGTTTATGGACTTTTGTACAGTTACTACAAACCTAGCTACAGGAAAACGAGATAAAAATGGCACCACATACTCCGGACAACTTGTAAAACTCCACAGGAGGTGTTTAAGTAGACGAGGTTAACGAAATAACTAATTCACACACACGCAGAGAGTTCTTAGGCAGACCGGCCCATTCCAGCCTCTACGTAAAATCTGTTGGCAGGCTGCGAGTGGTCACAGGCCAGCCTACGAAGAAGTCCGTACACGCTTCCTTACGCAGACCCCTCCCACTCCAACCTTCACCGCTTAGCTTTCTTGGAACGGTCTGCATATGAACTCTTTGTACTCTTGGGATGTATTTAGGCCAGAAATGGAAAAAAACTGTAACCTGCAGGTCATTTGTATGTGCAAGATTTTGCTGTCTCTCCCAGGCAAGTAAAATAATATTATAATATTATTAACCACAATATGGACAACACAAAAATTTAAAACTAATTAATTCCCTTGTTGCGTTATAATTTTCAGTTCTCTTTAGCTTTAAAGTAAATAATGCTGAAGACTATTTTAAGGTATTATTAATAAATTATATACGTATATATATATATATATATATATATATATATATATATATACAGAGGGTTGTTTCCGATCTCTGGAAACGATTTTTTAATGCCGTCTTGTGCGTTAGGAGTCAAACCACAGCTGAACTGTGGCGAAAGGCGACAGACCAGTAGTGAGTGATTTCATAGAGTACACGGTGTCTCACAGCAGCAATGTCCAAGAAATTCAAGTCATTTTGGGAGGGGTACATTGCGACCCTTTCCGATGCGAAGTACAGTTATAGGGGAACAACTTAGTAAACTCCGTTGGTCTGCGCATACGTCAATCTTAAAGAATGACACATACTATTCACCTCCTTCCTAATTGTCAGCCAATAACGGAAGAAGGCGTTTTGTAGACTTTCAATGAAGCACGAATATTTTCGCATTTTTTGTAGTTAATAATTCAAAATGTAATAGATTCTAATAAGGAAAAAAGCTTGTTGAAAAGTATTGTTTGCAGATTTTTAAGATGTTTGAGTTACCGCAATATAACAAATGTAAGACTTCTTAATTGAGGTTTGTTTTATACTGCTGTAGTGTGGGAAATATGCTTTTAAAGTAGAAAATCGATCTTGAATAGATATGTGAGTAGTTACAAGTGTATGAAATCGTCTAAATATATTCTACTTTATGTTGAAAAACCCCAAGTTAATAGAATGAGTCAACGAGATATCATCACTTGTTAAGTGTATGTCTGACTGCTCGCGGTCCGTCAAGTACCGCGTACATTATTTATCTTCAAAACACAACCATGTTTTAAAAATAAACATTTATTGTTTTGTATGTGTGTGTATGTGTGTATTTATTCACACTGCAAATGGGTATATACCCGGTGGCAGTGGTAACTAATTACACTCAATAATGACAATTAATAATAAACACAACTAATAAAACAATAATAATTAATAATAATAATAATAATGGTAATAATAATAATAATAATAATAATAATAACAATAATAACAAGGAGCATTCTAAATTAAATGAAGCACGATCACTTAAAATAACATTTAAAGTAAATCTAATTTGTATCTTAACCCTAAGTTCATACCTGCATAAGTACCTTTCGGCACTACACTTATTTCGCTATCAACTCACTCACTGCACTGATTCTATCCTGATTTCACTAACATTTCAAAACCATTTCACTGTTCAAATACTTTGCACAGCCACTATGAACTATAGAACTTTACTGACACAAACACACTTCACTTACACAATAGACTTCACTGACACTACACACTTCACACTTCACTGACACAAAACACTTCCTCACTGATACAACACTTCAAATAATAATAATATATCAATTACTTACTTACTTACAAATGGCTTTTAAGGAACCCGAAGGTTCATTGCCGCACTCACATAAGCCCGCCATCGGTCCCTATCCTGTGCAAGATTAATCCAGTCTCTATCATCATATCCCACCTCCCTCAAATCCATTTTTATATTATCCTCCCATCTACGTCTCGGCTCCCCCAAAGGTCTTTTTCCCTCCGGTCTCCCAACTAACTCTCTATATGCATTTCTGGATTTGCCCATACGTGCTACATGTCCTGTCCATCTCAAACGTCTGGATTTAATGTTCCCAATTATGTCAGGTGAAGAATACAATGCGTGCAGTTCTGCATCGTGTAACTTTCTCATTCTCCTGTAACTTCATCCCGCTTAGCCACAAATATTTTCCTAACAACCTTATTCTCAAACAACCTTAACCTATGTTCTTCTCTCAGAGTGAGAGTCCAAGTTTCACAACCATACAGAAGAACCGGTAATATAACTGTTTTATCAATTCTAACTTTCAGATTTTTTGACAGCAGAATAGATGATAAAAGCTTCTCAACCGAATAATAACACGCATTTCCCATATTTATTCTGCGTTTAATTTCCTCCCGAGTGTCATTTATATTTGTTACTGTTGCTCTAAGATATTTGAATTTTTCCACCCCTTCGAAGGATAAATCTTCAATTTTTATATTTCCATTTCGTACAATATTCTGGTCACGAGACATATTCATATACTTTGTCTTTTCGGGATTTACTTCCAAACCGACCACTTTACTTGCTTCAAGTAAAATTTCCGTGTTTTCCCCAATCATTTGTGGGTTTTCTCCTAACATATTCACGTTATCTGCATAGACAAGAAGCTGATGTAACCCGTTCAATTCCAAACCCTGCCTGTTATCTTGAACTTTCCTAATGGCATATTCTAAAGCGAAGTTAAAAAGTGAAGGTGATAGTGCATCTTCCTGCTTTAGCCCGCAGTGAACTGGAAAAGCATCAGAAAGAAACTGACCTACACGGACTCTGCTGTATGTTTCACTGAGACACATTTTAATTAATCAAACTAGTTTGTTGGGAATGCCAAATTCAATAAGAATATCATATAATACTTCCCTCTTAACTGAGTCATACGCCTTTTTGAAACCTATGAATAACTGATGTACTGTACCCTTATACTCCCATTTTTTCTCCATTATCTGTCGAATACAAAAATCTGATCAATAGTCGATTTATTACGCCGAAAACCGCACTGATGATCCCCAATAATTTCATCTATGTACGGAGTTAATCTTCTCAAAAGAATATTGGACAAAATGTTGTACGACGTCAACAAAAGTGATTTTCCTCGAAAGTTACTACAGTTAGTCTTGTCCTCCTTCTTAAAAATAGGTACAATTATGGACTCCTTCCATTGTTCTGGTACAATTTCCTTTTCCCAAATAGCAACTACAAGTTTATAAATTTCGCTATGTAAGGCACTTCCACCCTCTTGTATTAATTCTGCTGGAATTTGATCGATACCTGAAGACTTGTACTTTTTCAGATTTTCTATCGCAATTTCGATTTCTGAAAGCGTGGGTTCGGGTATAAATGGTTCAGCAGTTTGTATTTCAGTTTCGTCCCGATCATTTCTATTTGGCCTATGTACATTTAGTAGTTGCGCAAAATAGTTTTTCCACCTGTTTAGGATGAATGGAGAGTCTGCAAGCAAGTCACCATTCTCATCCTTGATCACGTTTACCCTTGGCTGATATCCGTTCTTAAGTTCCTTTATACCCTTATATAAATCTCGAATGTTTTTATTCTTATTATTTGTTTCTACCTCATTCAGTGTTTCCTTCAAGTAACCTCTCTTTTTATTCCTAAGTGTAAGACTTGCTTCCCGTCTTTCATTGAAATAATTATCTCTCTTCTCCTCAACTGGATCCTGTAAGAATTTCAATTTTGCCTGTTTCCTTCTTTCTACTACCATGCAACAATCTTCATCAAACCACGGTTTCTTTTTCTTAGTTTCATAATAACCTATGCTCTGCTCAGCTGCAATTTTGATACTATCTATGATATTTGCCCACATGCTATTAACATCTAATTCTTTCTCAACTTCATCGGAACTTTCTAAAGTGGCAAACCTATTCGAATTTTCGACCTGATAATTTTGCTTAGTTTCCTCGTCCTTTAATTTCAAAATATTGAAGTTAGTAATATTAACTTGGTGTTCTGTTCACTTGGCTACTGATAGTCTTTCTCTTAATTCTCCAATTACCAAATAATGGTCAGAATTACAGTCTGCACCCCTGAAAGTTCGAATATCTACTATACTAGTATGTTTCCGTTTATCTATCGAGATGTGATCTATTTGGTTGTGTGTCAATCCATCTGGAGAAATCCAAGTATATTTATGTATATCCTTATGGGGGAATATTGTACTTTTGACAATTAAATTTTTCGATGTCGCAAAGTTGACTAATCTAACTCCATTGTCACTGCTAATTGCGTGTAGGCTCTCTTTTCCAATAGTTGGTCTAAAAATATCCTCCCGTCCTACTTTAGTGTTGAAATCCCCCAATAAAATTTTCATGTGATATCTAGGTAACTGATCAAAAGTATGTTCCAATTCTTCATAGAAGCTATCCATTATATGGTCGTCTTTCTCTTCTGTAGGGGCGTGAGCATTTATAACTATGATGTCGCACCATCTACCCTTAAGTACTAAATACGATAACCTGTCACTGATAAATTCGACCTTTTTTACTGCTGATTTTATTCTTTTATGAACAAAGAATCCTGTTCCTAATTGGTGATTATTGTTTCCTTCCCCATAATACAACAAGTAATCTCCTATTTGTGATATGTCATTTCCATCTAACCTAACCTCTTGTACTCCCACGAAGTCTATTCTATATCTAGCTAGTTCTTTTGCTACTAATGTTACCCCTCCTGTTTTATAAAGACTAGTTACGTTCCAAGTGCCAAATCTCAAATCCTCATTCCTTTGCTGTGGTCGTGCCAGAGAATCAATCCTATTCCGAGGCTTATTGTAGGGATTCG